>NC_092344.1:65124638-65406585 GCF_963676685.1 Mytilus edulis | reverse complement strand
CGTAAGGAACATATCCGATATTATTTGTGAAACAGTTATTCCATAACGGTCAACCAACTCGTGATGGCGGTCCGTAAAATTTACGAAGGGATGATTTCAACTTCTCCATTTGGAACTCTTGGTTTAATAGCTTCTTTGTGAGCAGCAACCCTCTGTCAGGAAAAGCACGATAGGAAATGCAAGCAAGGCAATATCGTATCAATTGAGAGATATATACCCCGTATGCAGGTCCTGCTGGAATGTTGCTACATAGAAATGGAAAGTTCACAATTGGAAAACTGAAATCATCTCTTTTGTCGTAAAGTTTCGTTTTCAACCGACCCTCATTGTCAATTTCTAGATGTAAGTCAAGATATGAGGCCGACTTAACTGTATCTTTAGTATCCTTTATCTCTGGCTCGATGGGATAGATGCATTCCACATAGTCACCAAATTTTGAATTATTCAGTGAAAGAACATCATCTATATAGCGGAAAGTAGAGTTAAAGGATATTGCTAACTTCTTATCCTTCTTCCTAAGAAGTTCCTGCATGAAGTCAACCTCATAATAATAAAGAAACAAGTCGACAAGTAGAGGGGCACAGTTTGTTCCCATTGGAATACCGACAGTCTGTTGAAAAATTTGTCCTCCGAACGTAACAAATATGTTGTCAATCGAGAAATCAAACATCTTGATATCAGTTTCAGAGAATTTTTTGTTTGAATCAGAGTGATCCTTTACAAAGTAAGATTTATCCCTCCCTAAGACAAGATACTTGTATCTACGTTGGCAATTCTTTTTTTATGAAGCAAAGCAATACCAACTCTTTCAATTTGTCACTTAGTTTGGAATGTGCAATACTTGTGTAAAGAGTAGAAAAGTCAAATGTTTTAATACTGTTACAAGATGAAAGAGAGTTAGATTGTATGTACCCTAAAAGATCTTTGGAATTTTTAAGTATCCACATCTGATTCACGTCCCTGTAGAATAAGCAGTTTCACAATAACTTTATAATAGATGTTACTAATTTTGAAAGAGGTTTCGTGGAGCACTTGGAAGACCCAGCAATATACCGTTGCTTGTAAGGATACTCATAAAGTTTATGTATCCAATACAGTGATGGAAGATCCAGTTCTTCATCTTTGGTTGAAATTCCAAAGGAACACAGAACAGACCTATGATTATCCCGGATTTCCTCTTTGGTAAGTGTCGTGAGGGTATATGTTGAGTTTCCAAGTGAACTGTCAATACCTGATTCGTTTATCAAGCAGTTAATGTAATGAGTTTTACACACAAAAACGATGCTGTTTGGGGCTTTATCTGCGGGGACAACAACATATTTGTCATGGAGGTAGGATAGGTGTTTTGCAACATTTGGGTCTTTAAAGATTGACGTAGCATGGGCATTGATAGACCCATTCAGTTTCTTAATTCTGATTTGTATCAACGACCTCACTGCCTTAATCCATTCAGAAAGAGTGTCTACGTCTTCATTCTCGCGCTTAGCCCATTTCCTGGCATAATCCTCAACTGAATCCATCAAAATTTTAAAGTTGTATTTCCAATTGATAGATTTAGGCTCACGATATTTCGGACCTTTCGATAACACATTTCGTAGAGAAGTGTTATTAACAATGTTGAGGTCACCGGTAATAACGTGGCCAACAGGATTATGTGTGAATTGGGAACTAGCACAAGTGCAATCAGGAGGTTTAGACTTGAAGTCGTCAATATCGAGATCCTGCAAAACGTGTTTGTAATTGAAAATTTTAGTTGCAATATGTTTGGTATAGGTATAAGAAATGATTGGTACAGACTGGTCTTTGAAATAAGGAGGTATTTTCGATTGAACTAATTTATGATGAAGGATATTGCCTAAGTTGACGCCATCGAGACCTTTATTGGCAAAAGAAAGATTAAGGAAAGATCTTTTCTCTTTTTCATCTTTTCCAATGCGGACTGCCTTGAAAAATCTGTGACTAGCAATATCCGAAATTATAGCTGTAATTTTGTATTGGTTTGAATGAGGGTTTGTAACAGTGGATTCCAAACATAAATTAAACAGAGAATGAAGTTTTGAAAGGGGTAATGAATAAAGTTTCGTGCGAATGTGATGAATACCTAACGGCTTTTGTATAAATGGCAGCAAGTCATTAATAGATACATCATGCAGAGAAGGTGATGTATAATGACGATAACCTTGACTGTGTCTACGTCGAGGAGTCGAGTTGAAAATATTCATCACATTCACCGAGTTACACGAAGGATTAGATAGAATACAGTTGCCCATAATTGCTCACAAATGACATCCATTTTATCAAAACTCTGGTGGATTGTTGCCTGATTGGTAATCATACCTCATCTTCTTGAGAATATTTCACCACTCCTAGACCTTTAAAATCAAATAACAAATTGTAGAGACTTGCACATATACTGCATGGAAAGGTATATTTCAATTGCAAAATATTTCTGGCTTGTTCAGTTTCATTCAGATATCTTAAAGTATATAAATATCAGCATTAATTACCCAAACTAAAAAAAAATACATATCTGGTGACTTTTTTAACAACATTATCTTTCCTTAGTTTAATTTCTGACTTATGACCCAAAAAAACCTTTGTTCAATGCTGTAGGGTGACCTTTATATTCTGCATCATAAAATGTATGGTAAAAAAGTGTGCAAAAATAAAAAAATAATTTCGCGCAATACCGGCGGAAAACAGATTTAAGCATGCTGGAAATAATCCCTCTGCAGTCCACCAGAGTATCACTTCATCGTCCCCTTATACTGGAATCCCACCCATATAGGTCTCAATTAAATAAAAAAAAAAAAAAAAAATTAGTTGATATGTATTTTGTTGCCAGCCGCTTGATGGCCCCTGAACATACCACGTAAACATATAATTGTACAATTATATAAGGTAAATAGAGTTGTCTGTCTTTTAACTGATGGTAGCAATTTAAAAATGTTTGTATTGAAACGTCTGTCTGTGGATAATGTACAAAATGTGTAGATTAAATAGCCAAAAAGAACGAAAAATAAGCAAAATTAAAAAAAAAGTCGTTCACACAGAATTTATAATTGGGCACTGACAATAATAATTTTTTTTTAGAAAAATGGACAAATTGTTAAAGAGTAAAGAATAGAGAAACGTTAAACATATGATCGTGAGTGAAAATTTTAACTTGTTTATAAATTTTTTTAATGGTGACGATATACATGCAAGAAGAAAATCCTTCAGCTGCATGCATTTTATCGATATGACCCGCCTATGATAGCAAATATTTCGTGCACAAAAATTAAGATCTAACATGAAGTAATATGTTTCACACATTACCTTCTGCTATTTATGTATACTTTGTGTAGTTTATATTTTGTATATGACTTTGGTAAATAAAGATATAAAAAATGTCTGTTCGCGACCCATACAACAGGGTGCAGTTGGGGACCGTTGTATCCTTCATTCCCTTTTTCTTTATTTCTTATACCATTTTCCTCTCTTTTTTTTGGGTCCTTTTTCCCATAATGCATGATCTTTATATCTTAACAACCGTATATTTTCCTCTTTTTTATTCTTTATATTTTGGCACTTTATGCTGCCTATTTTCTTTTGCCCTTTATACCCAATTTAGACCCTCATACATGGTTAAAGGTCAAACCAAGAAACTTTAAATTAGTTCATATGGGAACCAACTGAACTCCTCTTCTTGTCGACTTATTCCTTGATCTACATGAAGCTGACTACATATATATTAACTTTTTTGAAAGAAAGAAAATAAAAAAAAGTTATCAAATGTACCAGGGGCCTGATTATCGAAAGTATCAAATGATATGTCAAAGGATGTAAATCAAAGCTGTCTTAAGAGAGTCATAGCTATGATGCTCTTATGACTGTCATAAGTGAACATTATTTTCTATTAGTTTTAAATAATGATTAAAAAGTGGTAAATATAAAAATAATGAGAAGTATGAACATATCAATCATTACCATTTTTAAAATCTACGAATATTTTATTGAAGAAATAATTGATGCAAGCCATACTTTATTGTAGTTTTAACATGGGTAGGCATTATATTCGTGATTATTTTTTCCCGAGCGATAATGAGGGCTAAAATAACACGAATATAATGCCTACCCATGTTAAAACTACAATAAAGTATAGCTTGCATCAATTATTTCGATTCTGATTAGGACAATTAAGGTAATTTCTATGTCCGATGTGTATAAGGGTAAAGCGATTGTGTAGGCTCTTTCATGAAGACCCCTTTTTGTTTGTAAAGAAGCAAACGGCTGGCACTGTGATTTTTCAGACGGAGGAGTTTTTGAACAGCCAGCATGAACGGTTGTCGAATCTAGGTCAAATATGACAATTTCGGAATGCAGTGTAGTTGTAGTCATAATAAATGAATTAGTAGCAACATGTGCATCATTTAAGAGTTTGGAAGTGTTTTAAGTTAATGAAGTATATTAAATGCATTTCAATTTGACAAAATCCATTATTTTGCGTAGTCAATATACGCATGTGCGAAAAACAATTATTGGATTTAGAGCATGGGTTAAACTTTATTCATAAACCGAAAGAAGAACGTCGTATATTTTTTTTCCCTTATTATGAACATAATATTTTATACAAAAAGGAATTGAAATATGAGTTGATAATTTGTTTAAATTTAGTTTGTAATATACAATAAATCTTGAACTTCGCCTTCGTGTATTATCATACATGCATTATTATTTAACTGTGAATACTTTTAGATTCGGTACATCGAGTACCCGCTTAACGAAATGCCCGTGCTTTTCGTTAATATAGTACTATTTAATATATTAGGAACGAAATAATATGTTTGTATATTTATTATACAAAACCATGAGTTAGAAAAGAATTCCAAACTATATGTCGCAGCAGGGGCGGATTCAACCATTTTAAAAAAAGGGGGGGTCCCAACCCAGAGTAAAGGGGGGTTCCAGCTATATACTCCCATTCAAATGCATTGATCGGTCAAAAAAAAGGGGGGGTTCCAACCCCCGGACCCCCCCCCCCCCCTGGATCCGCCAATGCGCAGGAGATTAAAATTTAATAAAATCTTTACTATTTAGCTTTCTGAGAAACACAACAAATATTTTATTGCAATTAACATGAAATTATACATAAAAAGTAATTAAAATTTTAGTTGACAATCATAACACCATCATAAGTCATGTCTCGAGGGGTCTTAAATATACGACAAAAGTTATGACAAATCGTAACTTGGGACACTTTCTAAAACACATCTTACGACTATGACATGTACAAAAACCATCATAAGACATGTCTTAGTCATAGGATACTTTCGAAAATCAGGCCCCAGGAGTATAATTTAATATGCCAGACGCGCGTTTCGTCTACATAAGACTCATCAGTGACGCTCAGATCAAAAAAGTTATAAAGCCAGACAAGTACAAAGTTGAAGAGCAATGAGGACCCAAAATTCCAAAATGTTGTGGTAAATACGGCTAAGGTAATCTATTCCTGGGATAAGAAAATCCTTAGTTTTTCGAAAAATTCAAAGTTTAAAGGAAGCAGTATTCTTAAACTTTACTTTCCTGTTATATAGATGATAATCACTAAACATTTCAAAATTTGGAAACTATGTTGAACGCATCTGTCTTTTAAAACTTCAGATATAGATGATACAACAGATAGAGATATTAGCTTACATTTAGAAATTGACAATGTAGGTCGGTTAAAACAAAACTTTGACAAGGGGAACGATTTCACCCTAATTATTGTGTTTAGGTTTTGATATGTTAAGTTAAGTTTTGTTTTGTGTTTTTTTTAGGGTTGTTCGTGTTACACAATCTTTAGTTTTCTATGTCGTGATTTGTGTCAGTTTATAGTTTGAATGCGGATCATTTGGCAATATCTTTCGCATCTCCTTTAAGTAAACATTATCATTATGATGTACATCAAAGTATTAAGATACATGTCAAATACTAAGAAAATTTACGATTCATTTTTTTGGCTCAAGTTTGGTTTTTTTTTGGCTCAAGTGTGGTTACAATTTTGTTTCAGTTAGTTGCCAATGAATCAGCAAATGAGTACTCGTCACTAAGAGCAACATTACGACTTCGTGTCACTGATGGTACAGGAAAAAGTAAAAAAATTAATTAAAAAAATACCAAACTCTTAGGAAAATTTAAAGTGGGATGTCCTTTAACAAATGGCAAAATCAAAAACTCAATTAACACGTCAAACGAATGAACTGTCAGATTCCTGATTCATGTTGAAAACGAGTTTAAGTTGATTAAACCTGGTTTTATCGTTAGCGAAACAGCTCAATTGTATAAAGTGAAATCACAAAAAATCTGAACTCTGAGGAAAATTTAAAACGGAAAGTTCCTAATCAAATGGCAAAATCAAAAGCTCAGACACATCAAACAAATGGATAACTGTCATATTCCTGACTTGGAACAGGTATTTTCTTCTGTCGACAATGGTGGATTGAACCTGGTTTTATAGTTTACTTTTATAAATTGTCACTTGGATGTCATTGGAGAGTTGTTGCAGTGGCTCTCATACCACGTCTTCTTATATCTATTGTAATGGAATAAATTTTTGAAACAACTTTTTATATATACAAAATGTTTCTTACAAATTTTACATTATCAAAAGCATGTCATATATATATGAATTAACCTCGTGTGGAAAGTATTCACATAAGGGTTTTTGATTCGAGATCTGTGATTACTTTGCCGTTTTTATATAGATTATTTGACTACCAGACCAAACATTTCTTGATTATTTGATTCTCTCGGACAGTATTTCTTATTAGTTGATTATCTTGTTTAAAACATAATGAATGTTTATGTGATTATATTGGCCAAAAATTTGTGATTATGCAATTACTTGGATACCCCAACGAGGGTCCTCTGTGGTCAAATATCTAACCATACTTTTTAATGTTTTTGTGGTATTACAAAATATTAAAAAGATTTAAAAAAAACGTGATTGTATCCAATTAAAAAAGGGGGAGATTCTATAGAATAATTATAATATTTATTTGAAAATTTGAACTGGTCAAATGTAGAAAAAAATTCAGATATGATTTTTTGCTCACACCATTTTCCATTTTTTTTTATTTGATAAGTAAATTTTCTATTTTAACAATTCCACAACTTGTGATAACAAAATGATTTTAACACCAATTTCTATCAAGTTTTTATATTTTTGAATAATAATTTGATGCGATTGAATATAAATATTATATTTTATTGTGATTTTATTTCCGGTCTCTTGTGGAGACTTGTCTCATTGGCAATCTACCACATCTTCTTTTTTTTTTTATATATATATATATATATAGGATGAATTAGGGCCCTGTAGTTTTGCATCGGGGAAATTCGATTTTTTTTTTTTTTTGCTAATATTCAAACGTATGTTATTTGCATTAATAAAATGAAATAGTTGAAATACTCATTATTTACACGAAAGATTCACGAGATTTGCCTTTGAACTTTTAAGTATGAAACCGTGACACTTCGAATCCAGCTCCCTCAAAGAATATTATGATTTTACCTATGATATATAATATATAATTTTAACAATTAGTTTATTCAGTTCTAATATAAAACGTAGTTATATTTTTTTTACTCATGTTTTGTTTCAAAGAGTTTAAAGGTATTATAATATCACAATTATTTATTACCTTTAATTTAAAACTAATAATTATTTTCTAATAATTAATCGTTTTTTAAATTAAAGTGATTAAAGTTGTTAATTAAATTTGATACAATATTTCAATTTTTCCATTTGCTATTTTCAGTTACGTTAATACTTGGGACAGCGTTTATGACATCATAGCTGGGTCGTTTTCAAAAAATGTCGAATTTTCAGTACACCCATGCTAACTTTTTTATTTCTAATGGAAATTTCAGTTGTAATGGTTTAAATGAAAGCTTGTCGGATTTGTGATTCAGAACATTAATAATAAACACACCTTACATCTATTTTGATAAGATTAAACTGCATTTAAGACCCATTCTGGAGGTATTTGTCTGCGTACAGTGTCAGAAAAACACATTTCAAATGATTTTTTTGCGATTTTCTGATCGCCTTGATATCTACAAAAGGGACTTTTTAAGAACGTTAAATATTATTCTAACGAAAATTCGTAGCTTCTATATCACTGTATGTAACATATTATCTACAAACTAAATTGAATCTGCGTACAGGAGGTTCATGTCTTTCCTGTTACCGCTACTTATATCAGCCGTGAAATTAATCTCCCTATGAATATTGAATCAGTCAGTGTTGATTTCAAAAGTGCAAAGTAATCTTTACATTTAAAACGCCTCGTTTCTTGAACGACAGTGTAGAGAAAAGAAATTTCAAGACATTTAGTGAACAAAATATAGCGTACTTTTTTTTTATGTCTATGCTGTTACCACCAATTTTGATTAAATACACCAACAGTATATTTGTAAAAAGTGCAATAACGTGTTGGAAACCAAATTCACAATAGAAAAACATAATCACTTGTCCAAAGGGAGTAGTTATTTCACAACAGCAATCAAAAACGAAGAAATTTGTCTATCCTGTTATGTCTATCCTGTTACTATGGTTGCTATGGTTACAGTAACAGCATTGACAATTGTAGACAAAAACGTCGTTAATTTTTTTATCTTAACATATAGGTGCAAAACGAATGAAATATTTCGTTGTTTGAAGTCATCTTCATGTTATAACGTCTTAATCTTCCCAATTAAGCATTCGCAGGTGCAATACTGATATCGGTAACAGGATAGACAATCAAAGTACTGAAGTACTGAACATCGGATGACCGCAGGTTCTTGTGGATGGTCAAAAGCACATGTCACAGAAACAGATCACATCTCTATACCTGAAACTTGGGTTAATTTACAGAGATATTTTTTTCTGATACAAGTTCGTGCTTGGATGATGAATAAATGACAGGAAATTCAACCTCACCGTAATAACTATTATATTGTAGTGCAAGAAATCAGTATACCTTGGACTATTATACTTGTATAATAATAGTCGTAGAGAATACACTGGTTTGTTGTTATATATATTATTAGTATTACGATTGCATGTATGTACCGATTATCAGGTTGTCTGCATAGAGATTAATACATGGCCTTTTCCATATCAGCCTGGGTATCATCCCGAGACCCCCATATCAGCCCGAGACGGAGTCGAGGTGCTGATATGGGTCGAGGGATGATACCCAGGCTGATATGGAAAAGGCCATGTATTAATCGCTTTATCATATACTTCCGACAATAGTTTTATGTAAGACAAATAAACTAATGCAATAACTAAAACAGTCAAACATTTTATAAAGAAAATTAAAATTATGAATCAAATATACTATAGTTGTCCAACAACAGCATTATACTTCTTATATATTTATGGAAACATTTCCTATAGAGGCATTTTGAAACATTGAAAATTTGGAAGAGTTTTACGATCATTACTACTCCATGTTTGTTGTACTATAAAATGATTCATAATTGTCAATGGCATTTATCCCCACAAAAGTTCCCGTAAATTTTGACGTCGTCATAAAAAACATCTGACGTCACAGTGGAAAAGTAAACAACCGATACCGGAAACACCGGAAGTAACTTGCACGAGAGGCACTGATATGGGTTTTTTGCACGAGAGGCACTTGATATGGGTTATCAGCCCGGGTGGGAAGATATGGCTTGTGCACTTCCGCCAATTACACATATGCAAAAGCTATCATATTAATGCTAAGTATATGATAAATGTTAATATCGTAAAATATCAGCTGCGAGACATATTATTAAGCTTTTTGTCGAGTAAGCGCAGCGAACGAGATCAAAAAGCCTTCATATTATGTCGAGCAGCTGATATTTTACAATATTAATACGCCGATAACCTGATAATCGATTTATCGGGCTGCATTTGCGTCTTTTGGAAGTATTGTCTTAGTTTCACCAGCAACCGGAAGTTGACTTGATAAGTTTGGGTCAAACTTATCAACGTCGGTTCAAACATTATGACGTCGCTGATATGTCCGGGTCAAAGTTATTAAGGCCAGGTCAACGTATTTGACGTCACAAAGCCGTGCTATGGAGTTTTATTAAGAGCTGAGCAGATTGATATAGACAGTTGGACGACCGATAAATATCATTTTCATCTATTTGTATATATGATAATTCTATTCTACTATTATTATAGTGCAGTGCAAGTGCATGGTGGACACTCTTCTGTAAAAAAATCAAAGCCTTAAAGGCTGTAAAAGCAATTGCTGCCATGTTAATGTTTTGGGACACTTTTATTTTTCATCTACATATATAAGAATTAAACCTGACAGGACATGGTTGTCTAGTGAAAAGCAAAAAGGTTTTGACTTTATATCAATAAAAGATTTAAGCAGGAAATCATTTTTAATATGTTTTATATTTCACAAGGAGACAACCAGGCTAAAGTTGGGGGTAATTATGGATTATCCCCTGGTAGTGTTTGTAACTGGGCAATAATTACTTTTATTTATTTAATTTTAACAATTTTCATAATTAATTTAAATTAACCATTCATTTAAAACATTTCACCTTTCGAGACGCTAAACTTACAAGACATAAACATGTAAAAAATAAATATATATTTCAGCTTACTAAAAATATTTTCATAGTGTTACTTTGACATCATTTCTTAAAACTAAGTCCCACACATAATTGTTCATTTGATATGTGTCATCCTCATGCGGTACGAGAAGTTTTCATGTCTAAATAGTCTTCTTGTCGCTTAATTTATTCTTCTTGTCCGTTCTTGACGCTTCTTGTCGCTAAAAGTTCTTCTTGTCGTTATTAGTGAGACCGCTATTTTTAGATTACAGGTGGTCATTTACACTACACGTATAACCTGTGTAGTGATTTTTATTTTACGATAAATTTATGAATGAACGATAATTTTATGAATGAACAAGAGCACCTGACCTCTTTCTGAAACACCAATTAAACATATAAAATCGTATTTATTAAGATATAATTCAGTCAAATTTTCACCACTAAATCAACAACTGAAATGATTCCATATTTTGTTGAAACCGGAGAACAGAAATCGCAGGTATGAAAATGCACTTTTTTCACTGGTGTTGAAAACCCAACACTAATTTAACTAGAATTTATGAATGACGAAAATTTAAGCGATAACAATACATCGGAGTGACCTCAAGGTCATCCTCTGTAAAAAGGTAACAGGATAGACTTTTATATAGTAATATATCAGAAACGTACGTTCCTGTTACCAATGAAATATAGAGAAAAGTAAACTAACTTATGAGGGATTTACTTGATGTTGGGTTTATTTGAAAGGGTGAAAAAATGCCGAACAATATAAATTGCTATCTTAGACTTGCATTACTGGTGCTAATTTTTACAACCTTTGAAAACCAATTTTTAGAGGCATTTTTCAGTACAACCTGGAAAATTGGCAAATTATCTATTATATTACAGAATGAATATATATAGAAGTTTATTCTCTTGAAAACCATCTAATTGTCTACGTAAAACAAGCTTAACATTTTATCTTAACCTTTTCTTAATAACCCAAAATTTCTTTTGAAAATGGTAACAGGATAGACAAAATAATGTACCACCGATCAAAAAATGTTATAACATATTCTTGTATGACATCATTAAGATTGCATCTTTTACTATGTTGTTCTTACAGTACTGTTTGTTATGATTTGCTTATGTAGAGGGTTGTTTGAATAAGTAACTTTTAATAATTTTTTCAATTTCAAAATTCGACATTTTTTGAAAATGACCCAGCTAAGATAATCATCAGATAGCTTCGATGTGCACGCTGAGACATATCCTAAGTCGATCCTAACTTCATCATAATTTCTGTCCTAAGAATCTCTTAAAGAACCGATCTTAGGACAGTTTCGATTAAGAGGCTCATAATGTTATTATGTAACAAACATATTTTTATAAAAATAATAAATGTCTTATTTACTTGCATTTATATTTCAGGCATTACGCTTAATACCTGCACATATTTTCAGGATTTAAGCTTAGACCCTTAATTTAAGACTAGTGCCTAACATCATAGAAGCTTATTGCCTAAGATTTAAGCTTAATGCCTAATTTCACTTATTGCCGCTAACATATATATGAGGGTGTGGACATGGGTTTACAGAATAGGGAATAATAGGAAACGTGTAGAATAAAGGGCTTTAAAAATAAAGAATATAAAAAAAGGGGAAAAAATAAAGAATAGAAAATAAGGGACAAAATAAAGGAAGACTTGCTAGAGAAAAATTATCTAAAAAAAATCAAGCTTGAAAATATGTGAATAGGTTGGGAAAACTGTAATAAATGAATGATTAAGTCAATAAAGTTCCCATAACTTCTTTGTCTACTCTGTCATCTTTCTTGGTGTTCCCAGTTGTTTTTTTATCAACCTAGATTTCTCTTTTGGCACTTAGGTATTCCACTCTTACATTACAGACCATTACACACCACATGAAACCCAAACAATATGAGAAAAGGTTATAGTTTTGCCTACGCAATATATGGAAAGGTATACATTTTAAAAATCTAAATAATATGAAAAGGGTGGGGTAACCGAACCCCAGCAGCACCCCCTATTGTAGTATTGAGCCAAGTGAGCTTCCTCATCACTTGGCATCCATCGTCCGTCGTCGTCGTCTGTTAACCTTTACAAAATTCTTCTCCTCTGAAACTACTGGGCCTTACCAAACTTGGTCACAATCATCATTGGGGTATTTAGTTTAAATAATGTGTCCGATGACCCGGCCAACCAACCAAGATGGCCGCTAAAATGGAATTTAGGGGTAAAATGTTGATTTTGGTTTATATCTCGGAAACCAAAGCATTTAGAGCAAATCTGACATAAGGTGAAAATGTTTATCAGGTCAAGATCTATCTGAAAATATCTATCAGACGGATCGGACAACACGTTGTTGGGTTGTTGCCCCTGAATTGGTAATTTTAAGGAATTTTGCAGTTCAATTGACCCCATAAGGAGTTATTATCCTTTATAGTAAATTTTTAAGAATTATTTGTAAATTTTTGTAATCTTACACAAATCTTCTCCTCTGAAATTAACCAAACTTTGTCACAATCATTATTAGGATACCTAGTTTAAAAATGTGTACAACGAACCCACCTGCCAACTAACATGGCCAAAAAAGCTAAAAATAGAACATAGGGGTAAAATACAGTTTTTGGCTAAATATCTTTGAAACTAAAGCATTTAGAGCAAATTTGACGTAGTCTGGTGACCCTGCCTGCCAACCAACATGGCAGACATGGCTAAAAATGCAGTTTTTGAGTTGTATCTCTGAAACTAGAGCAAAAGTATAACGGTTGAATTATTTCATGCATCAATTGTAAATACAAATATCATGTGAGCGACACAGGCTCCTTTGAGACCCTAGTTAGAGTTTGTTTTTATGTTGTGTTATTACACCACTGTCCCAGCTAGGCTATTTGAGGGTAGAGCGTTCGAAAACATGTTGACAGCCGCCACATTCTTAACGTGCCTGCCCCAAGTCGAGAGTCTGTGGTTCAGTGGTTGTCGTTGGTTCATGTCCTGTTATATTTGTTTTTCGGCTTAAATTGTTTTGATATACATGAGGCCGTTGGTTTTCTCGTTGGATGTGTTTCACATTTTTCATATACATGTCGGACGGGGCCGTTTATAGCCGACTTTACAGTATGGGGCTTTGTTGAAGGTTATATACGGTTGCCTATATTTGCTCAATTTTATTTTAATCTATCATGGTGAATAGTTGACTGATTGGTAGTCCTTCAGATTTCTTGTTTTCGATTTAAGTATATAGATCTTGCGCTTTACCTATATCAATGAATTGGTGAACAAAATTAGTTGATATGTATTTTGTAGCCGTTTGATGGACGGCCCCTGGGCATACCGCGCTGACAATTATATGAGGTAAATAGAGTTGTCTGTCTTTTAACTGACTATGGCAATTTAAAAATGCTTGTATGTGCATTATGGACAGAATGTGTAGGTTAAATGGCAAATAAAAAAGGAATTAAAATAAAATAGGCAAAATTATGGACACAAAAGCGTTCATATAGAACGTAGAATAATTGGGCACTTACAATAACAAAAAAAAGAAGAAACTGAATCAGCTGCATGCATAATTAACTCATCATAGATACCAGGATTAAATTTTGTGTTTACGCCAGACGCGCGTTTCGTCTACAAAAGACTCATCAGTGACGTTCGAATCAGGAAAAGTTAAAAAGGCCAAATAAAGTACGAAGTTGAAGAGCATTGAGTACAAAAAATTCTAGAAGTTTTACTAAATACAGCTAAGCTAGTAATCTATTCCTGAGGAAGAAAAGACTTATAGTATTTCAAAAATTCTAAAGTTTTGTAAATGTTACGAATTTACTGTTTAAGAAGATCATAATATTTCTACAGTTATATATTTTCCGATATCTCTATGAGTTTCTAATCTAATCGTTAAACTTCCATTTGTTTTTCAAATCGTCATTTGTACCGAAGACAGCAGACAGTGAACATCGGAAAGGTTGGAAAGGAAGTAGTTTATAGCAGGCAGTCGGTTAGTTTAAGTGAAGTGTAGTGTAGTGCTTGGAACCTGCGGACAGAATATAGAAATGCTGAGACTGTTGGTTCGGTACAGATTGTCCAAACAGGGCTGGTGCTAATGTTTTTGCCGCGTCTCACATCTCTCACTTTTGAAGTGCGTTTTTGCTGACATACCATGCATGCCTTAGTGCTGCCCTGTTGTTCAGACAGTTATATAGTACATGTTTATTTAATAAAGTTTCATACGAAAGTTTTACAACAGTTGGAATAGTTTCCATACATTCGTTTTGATAGGTTTCAGCCCGTTTGATACATTTCGGTTCAGCCCCGTTTTATATATTTAGGTTTCAGCCCGTTTGATACATTAAGGTCTAGCCCCGTTTTATACATTTATGTTTCAGACCCGTTCCATACATTTATGTTTCAGACCCGTTCCATACATTTAGGTTTCAGACAAGTTCCAAACATTTAGGTTTCAGATCAGTTCCAAACATTTAGGTTTCAGATCAGTTCCAAACATTTAGGTTTCAGCTAGACAATCGTTCCAAACCGTCAGACCAGTTTCATACATTTAGGTTTCAGACCCGTTCCATACATTTAGGTTTCAGACTCGTTCCATACATTTAGGTTGCAGACCAGTTCAAAACATTTAGATTTCAGACCAGTTCCAAACATTTATGTTTCAGACAATAGTTCCAAGCAGTTGGTTTAAACAGTATCGGACTGAAAGGGTTTTAAACAGTTTTTAATTTAACAGGTTCGGGTTAGGTTGATAGGTGTTGACATTCGTTTTATGTAGTATAGTATTTGGTTCATATTTGATAGTGATAGTGTAAACTTTTTATTGACTTTAGAACATTTGAATTGCTTTAAAAATCCCAAGAAACTGGTACGAACCCGAGGATAAAAATATATAAACGTCCCCGCCCGGTTACACGTTACATAAAGTTCATTTATAAATATGACCATATCAATGATAATTCATGTCAGCACAGAAGTGATGACTACTGGGCTGGCAATACTCTCGGAGAATGAAAACTTTATCAGCAGTGGCATCGAGTTTTGTATTTATGGCAGACGCGCAGTTTATCGATATGCCCCGCCTATGATAGCAAACATTGGTTATCAGTATGTCTTCTCGTCTATGGATATGTCAATTAGTATGTCTGTCCGCGACCCATACAACAGGGTGCAGTTGGGGACCGGGGTGTCCTTCATTCATTTATTCTTTATTTTTTTTATACCATTTTTCTCTTTTTCTTGTCCTTTTTTCCCATAATGATCTTTATATCTGAACAACCGAATATTTTTCCCTTTTTTTCTATTTTTTATTGTTTGGCACTTTATGCTGCCTATTTTCTTTTGCCCATTATACCCCATTTAGACCCTCATACATGGTTAAAGGTCAAACCAAGAAACTAAGTTCCTGGGAAACAACTGTGCTCGTCTTCTTGTCGACGTGTTCCTTTATTTGGACGAAGCTGACTTCATATATTTACTTCTTTGTAAAAAAAAAAGAAGTAAGCAGTATTCTTTAACTTTACTTTCCTGTTATATAGATGATAATCACTAAACTATTCAAAATTGGGAACTAGTGCAACGCATCTGTCTTTTCAAACTTCAGATATAGATATACAACCATGGAAGTAATATTTAAAAGGAATAACAACGACTAATTAGCACGTATTAACGGTCTGCAAAGCTCTGTACTAAAATCATATGATTTTATCCAATTATAGTCTCAGCGGCAAGACCCCTTTGGTTATCTGTGATACCGCGGTTGTAAATTGGCTTCTGGAATTTCTTATCAGTCACGTGATTTTATCGAGTCCGGTAATTAAGCACCTGTGTGTTACTTCCATGATACAACAAATAGAGTTATTAATTTACATCTAGAAATTGACAATGTAGGTCGGTTAAAACAAAACTTTACGACAAAGGGAACGATTTCACCCTAATTATTTTGTTTAGGTTTTTTTTTTTTTTTAATTTGGGGGGGGGGGGGGGGGGGGGGGTGTTCGTGTTACGCAATATTTATTAGTTTTCTATGTCGTGTTTTGTGTACTGTATTTTGTCTGTCTTTTTTAATCTTGGCATTGTCAGTTTATCATTATGATGTACATGTCAAGTACAAAGAAAATTTACTATTCATTTTTTGGCTCAAGTTTGGTTACAATTTTGTTTCAGGTAGTTGCCAATTAATCAGCAAATGAGTACTCGTCACTAAGAGCAACATTACGACTTCATGTCACTGATGGTAGAGGAAAAATTGAAAAAAAAAAAATAAACAAAATACCAAACTCTTAGGAAAATTTAAAGTGGGATGTCCTTTTACAAATGGCAAAATCAAAAACTCAATTAACACGTCAAACGAATGAACTGTCAGATTCCTGATTACCCTACCAATTTGTCTTTTGGTTACACCATTGACTTTAAAAATGAGACTTTTCCTTTTTGTGATTTTTTTTTATTATGAAACCAACATATACACCTCCCAAATCATTAAAAATGTTTGTATGTATCAAAATGCAATTAAAAGTGATAAATCCTATTAACAAATGGTATAAATAATAGTCCTTTTTTCAGGTCTGAAAGGATTTATCATAGTAAAAAATAACAGTTGATTCTGGCTATATCCAAGGGTTTAAGCAAACATTAAGGATGTTTTTATAACATTTCATACTGTAAACTGTATATAGTGTATCACAAAACATTCATACCTTACATATGAAAGTGTTATTTTGATACATTTTGATATATTTTCATGTCTTTTGACTTAAACATAACAAATAACATAGTTTTGCATGTTTTTTTGATAATGACCCAAATATAATTATATCTCTTTATTTCTCAACAAACCAAATTACATTGGAATAGAGATACACACAATAAATATTACATAATGTATATGTACATACATACAAAAGTTATACGAAAGCAAGAGAGAGTCAAATATCATAAATTACAGTATACATATTAAGCTTAATTATATCAAGTACATGAGCTACCCAGGAGAGCCTACATGCATATTGACTAGTCTTATTAATTTGCATAAGCTGTTAAGATCAGAAAGATTTTTACTATTCATCAGTTCCTTAAATTTCAACGAATTTGGTTGATTTGTATATTTTTTTCTCAATAACTGTTTACGACTATCATTAAATACAGAGCATATAAAAATATAATGAAATTCATCTCCGATATCGCCAGAGTTACAAATTAAGCATTTTCTATTTTCTCTTGCAACATTTTGCCATCTACCAGTCTCAATAGGACATCTAAATTTTGTGCCAAGGTATTTCATGATTTCGGGAACAAAATATAATAAAAAATGTGGGTTACCGACTTCGTTTTGTCAACCTCAGTTTAATATAAACATTGATTGTTTGTTATTTCAAAATTCAAATAATCCATCAATACCGAACCTACAACCATAATTCTTTTTCTCATGTTAAACAGTAGATTTCAGTCAATCAATTAAAGAGTTTAGAGCTTATGTTCCTATGTGCCTTGATTTTTATAAGTATGTTTATTTCATTCCAGTCAAAAATAATATGTAAGAATGAAAACGTTTCCAATATTAAAATCAAAGTACTGAAGTACTGAACACCGGAGGAAACAATTATATACCTGAAAGGTAGGTTAAAGTACATAGATATGCTTTCTTTTCTGAGACAAGTTCCTGTGTGGAATATGAATAAATGACAGGGTATTCATCCTCATCGTAATACTTATTATATTGTAGTGATATAATCATGGGACAATCATTTGTTATCAGTATAATCTGATATGTTGTTAAATTTTAATTATATTAATATTTGTAAAACAGTTATATATATAGCAGATCATCTTAATAACGTTACCGGCAAAGTTTCATCCATTTATACCATCATTCTATTCTGTTATTCTAATGTTAGTGCAGTGCAAGTGCATGGTGAACACTCTTCCTTAATGATAGGTTTGATTTGAGTAGGCATTCATATTTGTCGTTGCAAAACGTCCTCGAGATATTCTTCAGCATGCATAACACAAATTTTCGGTATTCATGTCACACCCCTTTATCGCATGTCTACCCTTTATCAAACCCTTTATCGCATGCCTACCCTATATCACACCCCTGCTACTCGTAAATATGAAAAATAGCACAAAAATTAGAGAAATATTTTTCTTCAATGGGTCCAAAACGGAACAGTCATTACGACATTTTTTTAATGACGTCTTTGTTTGGCATGTGAAGTCACAGACGTCGAGCTTTCATATTTTCTGGGACATGTGAAATGAAATCATAAAAAAACTACGGGCAGCAAGAGGGTAAAACTTTAAATTTTGATATTTCAAAAGTGCACATTTTGATACTGTGTTTATAGCGGGGAAGAAGTTAATACCAAGTTTGAAAGTTTATTTTTTTAAATTTAATTAGATTCAAATATACCATTATATTAAGGCACAAGCTCTCGTACTTGAGGTGTAAAAAAATCTATGAAAAAGAAGCATGACGTTACTTAAACAGGTCACTTTTCAATAATTGTCATAATATATGTTTTTTTCAAATTAATTTATCGATTATTTGAGGTATGACCTTGCTTAACTTTTTTTTAAATTCTACATTTTTTCGGTAAAATGAAACCCTTAGTTGAATTTCAGTTGAGAATTGTCACCGTCTGATTGTCTGCATTAATTGCACATGATCAGTAGTGTATATTATATTTACTTCATATTTTGTTTTATGTACTTTTGATGTTGTATGAGTTATAATGACATCGCAATATCTATCTTATCGATAAACAGACCTGTTTCGGTGCGTTCGAGGTTGGATGTTGTATACCATCTAAAAGTGCTATTCTATAGTGGATTAACAACAACCAGTACACAATAAAGACATTAAAATTTAATAAGAAGATGTATTTCAATCAATATAAAACATAGATAAGTAAGTGTAGCAAAAACAATAACAATCATTTTAAACTACCTGTTATTCAGGGACTTCATCTGTCACTTATTGATAAGTAGTTTTCATATAACTCTTTTGTCAACACAAAAATTATAGGTACTAATTTTGTAGAAATTCAAGGTAAAATAGCTCTATAAAATATTGATACAAAGCACATATGCAACACTTAAAATTCAAAACACTTTAATAATGATGTACAATTCTTACAGAGACACCTTTCACACACAGTTAATATATATATAAAGATGATGTACGATTAGAAGAGGTAGGTTTTTTTTTTATTTTTCACACCAAGCTAAAGGTCATTTAAAAAATATCTTCTTATCTACACAATCATTCATAGTATGCCAATTTCATGTTTACTTAGAGGTTGTAACAGTATTGTAGCAATTTCCGAGGAAGTTACCAAATTTCAAATGCCTATTGAAGGCTCGAAACTTCAATTTAGGTACATTTTAGTAATTGTTATAATCGAAAAAAGAATGAGTAATGCTCTGTTTGAAATAAAGCAGTTTTGTATTTCAGATACACATCAATTCAATTTGGCTCTATGCAAAAAATTGTGACATTGCATCAAATTCATCTTCAAACACTTGGCTAAATAACAATTTGATTTAATGGATGTGTAAAGATATGTTTGTTTTATTAAAACTCTTCAATATTTAATTCCAATATGTTTTGACCAATTTAGTATTTTTAGCTTGCAAGCTTAAGGGGAAAAAAAATCATAGGAAATTGGTCATATATAGTGACATATTCAATTGTACCATCCCTTTAACCGTGCATAAGGCACTTTGGTTAAGAATATCATTCTCCAAATAGGACTTGGATGCCAAATTCATACAATTGAGAAAAAAGTAGAATAATAAAATTGCCTAACTCCAAGGAAAATTCAAATCGGAAAGTCCTTTATCAAATGGCAAAATCAAAAGATCAAACACATCAAACGAATGGAAAACAACTGTCATATTCCTGATTTGAATGAAGGAGAAACCAATGGGACAAATGAATCAAATCGAAGAACATCAAAAGTCTACAGAAACTCACAAAATTAACTAAATGAAAACCAACAGATAAAACTGTTAAATGTAGTGACAAATAAAAATAAACAAGAATGTGTCCATAGTACACGGATGCCCCACTCGCACTATCATTTTCTATGTTCAGTGGACCGTTAAATTCGGATCAAAACTCTAACTTGGAATTAAAATTAGAAAGAATTTATCATAGGGTACATGGGTACTAAGTTTCAAGTTGATTGGACTTCAACTTCATCAAAAACTACCTTGACTAACAACTTTAACCTGAAGCGGGATACGGACGGACGGACGGACGGACACACAGACCGGAAAACATAATGCCTCTAGGTGGGGCATAAAAATCACTCAACAATAAGTGGTTTTGTGGTCTTATATACCTTTTTTTAAAAAATCAGAACGATAGGTCTTCTTTTGAAGATCTAAAATGACAAACCACTTTTACAAGTTCCAACCCCCCAGGCAAAGTTGACATTAGATCGATTTGGCTATTGATTTAAGATCCTTTTTTTGTCATATAGCTTTTAAATTATTTTAGTTCTTATACATCCTTGACTTTTAAATATTCGTCTTTGAGTGTCCTGGTGAAGGTAAATCCAGACCAGCGTTTCGGACGCATGAAATATAAAGTGTTATTCTAATTTGTTAATTGAAAATAAAGTTATTAATATATATTTTTTTCAGTTTGTGGTACCCAGGGGTAAAAGATAAAATTCCAAATGTTACCGATTCTGGTCAGTTGATAAACTGTTATAGAATATATGCTTTCATCACCTTCTTTGCATTACATCTATTAATTACAAAAATTAGAAAATAAGGAATGATTGCCAATGAGACAACTCCACCGTAGACCAATTTACGTAGAAGTTAGCAACTATAGGTCACCGTACGGACTCCAGCAATGAGCAAACCCAATATCGCTTAGGAAGCAATAAAAGTTCCCGAAATGACAAATACAACTACTTAAGTAGGGTTATAAAAATCGCAGAAAATACTATTTGATAGCACAGGATATTGATCACCTATAGTGAGTAATGCTAAGAAAGCATTTCATCAGACAACACTATTATGTCACCGAAGGACGATTGTACGCTTATGCAGGGTTTTTTTTTTCATTTGTCTTATTCAATAACATGTGGAATGTCGGAATCAAGTGAACTATTGTCTCGCACAGATCTTTTTCTTTTCTTTTTTCCAGCTTTCTGACAAATATTTATGCAGTCTAAAGAAACTATTGTTGCTATAACAACAGTTAAAACAATCACACCAACCCATCCAACAACTATCGCTGATGTTCTGTCATCTGGAGCGCTTACTAACTTTCTTTTATACGATGAAGTTGTTTTTTTGTCAACTTTATATATGAATCCTTTTGGATTCATTTGCGTGGTATCTGTTTGTCCGTTACTAAGACTACTGCCGTCACCTTGAAATATGAAAACAAACTATTTATCCTTGTACATACATATTGCGTCAATTTTGCGACTGTCCCAAGTAAGAAGTCTTTGTTAGTCTTTTATGTTGTTTTTTTTTTATGTTGGTTCATTCATATGTTTCGGAGATTAGTGAACCGTCCATGTTCGCTGAACTAGATTAGTACATATTTTTGTTTAGGGGCCAGTTGAAGCCCGCCTCCGGGTGCGGGATTTTCTCGCTGTGTTGAAAACCCATTGGTGGCCCTGTGCGGTTTCTGCTCTTTGGTAGAGCTGTTGTCTCTTTGACACATTTCCCGTTTCCATTCTCAATTTTATGTTACTGTAAAAAAGGCTTCTCGTGTTTGCGTCATTGAAAAAAAAAGTGTCCATAACTACGATAGTAACTTTTGTCAACCTTGTGATCGACATACACTTGTTGCATTCTATTCAAATTGTTTAGAAACAAAGATAGTATCGCATGGTGCAATCATATCACATTTCCACATTCCTGTACAGAAAATATTTACATTGATACATTGTTTCAATGGTCACTCCATTATGTTCCATCGTCATCCTTATTCGAGTAAACAAAACTCACTGCACATTTGTATATAATGTGACAAAGGGGGTTTTGTATAATGTTCTGTTTTTGAAATAAAAAGAATTCTTTTTTTATACGAAGTAAATAGTCAATTATAAAGATTTAGTGTCAGTCTTTATAAGAGTCAAGCAATTTAGAAGAATTTAAAAACATGTCGAAAACAAACCCGCCGACCTAACCATTTCATTTTGAAGTTACCCTTATCCTGAGTAAGAATTGGCAGGTCTTTCGTTTGGTAAGGTAATACGAGAAATCTCAAGATAACTTTTGATAGCAAATTCTCTCCTTTATTGTTAATTTCTAGTTTATTTCGACCGACTTATATCTTGATACAATAGAACAGAAAAGGGAAATGAATGTTATATTCGTGCACCTTATACATTTGAACTTAAATTAATATTAATGTAAACTTGAGCGGGTTTTCGTGTGTCATGTTTTCACCACTGTCTGATTCTTAGTCAGATTGACAATTAAATACATATACCCTTTTATATAAATTGCTGCGATTTCAAACATCAATAAAGTTTACATAAATGTAATTAATTTGGTGCAATGTTCCAAAATAACAAAATTACCTGTAATTGAAGTACTCGTGTTTATGCATCGTAGGTCATCACCACTCCAAACTCCTGTTACTAAGCAAAATATTGGAATGGAACCATTCAAGGTAAATCCGTCGTTACATGAAACTGCCAAAAATCCATCAACACTGTAGTTAGAAGCAAACACATTTCCATTCGGAACTATGAAATTTGGACATGTGACAGCTGAAAAAAAATCAGTGATATAAATTGGTTTTTAATATTTGACATCATATGTGAAGTGATTGTTTTACACTAGTATGTTAACCCTCCCCATATAAAATATTGATACATAATCAAAATGAGTACCTGAACATGTTGGCGGCACACCACTCCAGGTTTTGTCTGCCTGACAAGTACGACTCTCTATTCCAATCAAGGCGAAGGCTCTGTCACATTGGTAAGTTATGATATTTCCATAAAAATATTGGGAACTGGTATTCCATGTGCCATCAGTTATGAGAGCAGGGGCCTGACATTCGACCACTGAAATAATAACAAACTTCATTACTGAAAACTAATTTCTATATTTTCATTTTCTATTTCTAAAAAAGGCATTTCAATTATATGCATGAGTTTATGTAGGGAAAAAGAAATGAAATTGAATTTCATATTTAATAGTTTTGTTTTTAAATGTAAGAATGATACGTCAAATTCTGCAATCTTAGTACTATTTCAATTATGATTATTATGTTTTATGCCAAAATTTGAACTATTTGTTTGTACGATCACACAATAGTTTTGAACATCTTCAAACATTAGTTTTTATTGCAATTCAGAATACAGAAAAAATCTTACTAAAACTGATTGATTTAGTTGGTTTTTTTTTTTTTTGTACTTTGATTATTGTATTTGTTTTCACTTCCTACATTCTCACATACATCTAATCTCACACCTATCCTCATAATATAAAGTTGTTACACCGATTTTAAAATATTAATTGATTATAATCACCACGCGGGAATACTTTGAGAGTTCAAGTAATAACACGTTTGGAAGTATATAAGACTTTCTTAACAATACAGAAAAGCACCCCAATTCATTTATATCACGGCGATGGGACAGTAGGCATAAATATTAACAAATTATAATATAGTTATTAAATGGAGATTGTCAAATTAATATTTCAAAAGGAAACACCTAAAAAAGGTAGTTAATATACGTATTTACACTTGTTTGCAAATTTGTCCGCCATTACTTAAAATCACACAAAATTCCCGAGAATGTTGCATACCAATTCAAACAATTGAAAATTTAATTGTTGCATGACGTTAGATGGTTATTCGGAGACAGATCTAGAGGATATGACAGTTTTTATCCATTCGTTTGATGTGTTTGAGCTTTTGATTTTGTCATTTGATAAGGGACTTTCTGATTTGAGTTTTCTCAGAGTTCGGTATTTTTTGTTACTTTACTTTTTTTTTGGAGAAAAAATCCAGCTAAATACCCAAAGTCTAAAATACGTTTTATTTAATTTTCAAAGAAATGATAATATAAAAAAATAATAAGACAAATGTGGTCTTATAATTGTTCATGATACCGATTCAGTATTTTTTTGGTTTACATTTAGTATTTCGCTACAATTATGATACTGTATTACGCAAGTTCAGTTGTTAAAATTTCAAACGAATCCATTGAGATGAAAATGGAGACGGGTATCGAATCCGTTAAACATTTAATAAAGTACAAAAATTGAAAAAAAAAACAATGTAAAAGTTGCATTTTGTATTTTTTGGTTTGATCAGCTCTTCAACGTTAGTAGTAGGTTTTATAATTTTAGATAGTGCCTTGAGCATCACTGATGAGACATTAACGTCGAAATGCGCACCTGGTGCTGTAGAAAAGGCATTTATTTTATTTTTTGCAATTTTTAATTCATTCAAATGTAGTTTGATCTCACTTCGTGAGCTGGCTATTTAGTTACATACGTTGACAATCTGGAAGTTCACTTGTCCACGAACCTGTATGGTCACAGGTTACAGTCCCTGTTTTTAAACCAGACTTAGAGTTTATATTGCCAACATCACATGTGTACAAACTGACAGCTTCAAACAACATAGAAGTAAAAGTAACAGATCCTTTCGTGATATTTGGAGGAACTCCACAGGAAATTCCTGAAAGACATTGATGTCGTGTCCATATTTTTATTATATAACTTCTGACATACTAAAAATATAATTTTAAAAATTCAAAAACAAGTTACTTTCCTATATTTAATACCAAAAACATAGACCGTGTTAAGAGTTATTTCATGTATAATGCATTGTTCAACAATAATTATTTATTTTGTTTACTTTCAAGATGAATGCTTGTCAGAAATCTATTCATATAAAAACACCCTTTCATAATTTATTATGGTGTGTATTTCCTGAGAGGTGGCAGTGGCGGATCCAGAAATTTACATAAGTGGGGGCCCACTGACTAACCTAAGAGGGGGCCCGCTCCAGTCACACTCCAATGATTCCCTATATAAGCAACCAATTTTTTTCCCAAAAAGGGGGGGCCCGGGCCCCCTGGCCCCCCCCCCCCTAAATCCGCCTCTGGGTGGTGTTTTTCCCTTTTGAATTGTAAACGTTTCATCAAAGCTTAAACAATTTGCTCCAGATTCCAGCAGAACCAATTATAAATATATCTGGATACTAGAGTGATTGTTGCATGAACGGATTATTATATACAAGAAGTTTTGGTCCGTTGCTATGTATGTTTGGCGTTTGTTTTTGTTTTTGTTGCAGTTCAGTGTTTCTGTTTGTTTCGCATCACGGTGCGGAGCTATTAGCTTCAGTTGATATACACGCCATCTTGAAATAATTACTTATCACATATAGATTCTGATTGGTTGCTTTATGATGCTGCTGAGATACAGCAACAGCTATTGCCTTAAATGAGATAAAGAATTACAGATTTTTCTCGTCTCAGGATAAGACATCAAATGCCGGAAATTAAGGGACGACATCAAAAGATCGATGTAGGATAAAAAACTTAAATCAAATAGTTTGGGGGTGGGGGGGTCAACATTGCTGCAAGTTTTGTTAATCTAAAATCGATTTTACCTATATTCATATAGGTAAATCAATTTTTCCCAAATTAAGTTAAGAAGGGGGGTAGGGGGGTCAGCGAAAAAAACTATGTGAATTAAGTTTTTTATCTTACATTGAACTTTTGATGTCGTCCCTAAGTAGGTGTATTTCAGTTCCGATCTACTGTCATTAATTCATGTTCGTTTAATTATGCATATATTGCACACTATAATTCAATATTGAAATATCTATTATTAATACGTGTTTATTTGCTTTGTTACTGCAACTTGCACGATTTATTTTGCTAAACAATGTTCCTATACAATGCTTACAAAAATGCATTATCTGTATTTTATAACTTCTGCCAGTCTAGGCACACCTCCAGAGAGGCACAACTCCAGAGTCGCGTCTATTCGTAAATGTTTTAATTTTCAACAAGTAAAGTGAACAAATTGATATTTCAAGTCTAAGACATCCATTTTATATCAATCAAAATCTAAAAATACCACATTTCCAATACTAAATCAACAACCACATGCACACATTTTACCTTGAAGTAGGATAGAAAGAAGCAGTTCACAGCTTTTTAGAAAGCTCAAACTTGTTTTCCGTTGTTTTCCTCTTACAGTTGATGTGTTTCCGTCGGTTTTGGTTTGTGACCCGGATTTGTTTTCGCTTGATCGATTTATGACTATTGAACAGCGGTATACCACTGTTGCCTTTATTTGGAATATATGTCAATTTGAAAACGATCTAAATACACCAAGCAACCAAAAGATCTACATTTTCCATAGAGAAAGATTTTAGAAAATACACTTACATTGACTTGATAA
Source organism: Mytilus edulis (assembly GCF_963676685.1). NCBI lineage: Eukaryota > Metazoa > Mollusca > Bivalvia > Mytilida > Mytilidae > Mytilus > Mytilus edulis. Next base: position 65,379,590 of record NC_092344.1, on the reverse strand, counting down.
TATATCTTTCTACCTGAAATATCCTTTTAAAATTTTACAAACATCAGATGACTTTCAAAAATACAGTTCATGATGCATAACATCTGAATCTTTCTGGATTTCATATGACGGGAAACAAACGTAGAATCTTTCTCAACCTTTTTCCTACGTCAGTCGCACTTACTTGTACAATTATACGGTTCTCCCGACCAACTCCCCATAACACCGCATTGTCTTGTAGATCCACCGACATACGTAAAACCGGCTATACAGTCAAATGTTGCATTGGTGTTGATAAGATTTCCATCATTTGTACGCGTAACGCCCTCTATTAATGGTTCTTCTGTACAGCTTTCTTAAAAAAAGTAAAACATATCCTTAAATGTTAAGTTTTTCAAAGTCAGTAAGTTTAAAAATTTCAAGTAAACATAAAAAAGTTTCATTAAAAATAGGTTTCAATCCATGACCAGTCTAAACTAACACCCTCCTATGCATTTTTAAAAGTAAAATAAAAAGTAAAATCACAAAAATACCGAACTCCGATAAAATTTAAAAAGGACAGTCCCTAAGCAAATGGGAAAATCAAAAGTTCAAACACATCAAACGAATGGATAACAATTGTCATATTCCTGACTTGGAACAGGCATATTCTTATGTAGAAAATGGTGGATTCAAACTGGTTTTATAGCTAGCTAAACCTCTCACTCGTATGACAGTCGCATACAATTCCATTATATTGACAATGATGTGTGAACAAAACAAACAGACACAACAGGCAAAATGTCAAAATAGGGGTACAACAGTCAACATTGTGTTATAATCTTAATACTATAAAAACAAACAAAATATGTAACAACAAAACACAAAAAGGCATAAAGACAAAGCACATAAGCAAAAATTAATGACAAGAATACAAAAATTTACCATAGCACAATTTTATCCGACCTAAGACATTAAGAAGATGATAAAAGTATTATTTAACGGGTAAAATAGTTATTTAAACCTTTGAGTGATGAAAACAATGTACTCACTCGTAAGCACATTTTCATGTCAAGATCTTATATGGTGCATCTTTTTATATAGATAAAATTAAGCTAAACAAGCAGCAAATAAGACATTAAACTTCAAAACACATAACTACATTAGGATGTATATAATAAAAGAGATGTACGGAGCTTGGTCAAGCTATTTAAATTTCGAAGGAGGGTAGATGTAACTGTAAGAAGTATGGAAAATTCAAAGAAAGTATAAAAATATATATATTAAATTCTATCAATATATCAATTTTTATTTGCATTGATAAAGTTGTAGAAGAGATATACTAGATTGGTCGATATTTTCTATGTTTAAACAATGCATTAACAAAAATATCGAACTCCAAGGTTTATTAAAAAGGGAAGCCCATAACACCTGACAAAATCAAACGCTCGACTATATCAACCAACCGGAAAAGTATGACTACACCACAAGGTAAATATATAAGAGGAAAAATTAAAACCAACAGACTGAAAAAAAAACGATCTGATTTCTTTATCACTTAACATACGGTTGTCTTTATCATTTAAAAACGTAGCTTCTGATCTGGTACAGACCTATCATCTCTTGTGCATACTATCGTTTTTTGTTTTGTTTATCTGACAATTTTTAGACTTCAATGCTTTTATCAAACTTTATAAAATCCGTAGCACAAAGAGGCATTTTTGACAATATTTTGCATACAACAATTTACTCCGAGAAATTTAAGGTTATGTTCCGGACCATATGAGTATTTGGACCATACGCGTATGGTCATGACCATATGCGTATACTCATATGGTCCGACCATACGCGTATGGTCCGACCGTACGCGTATGGTCGGACCATATGAGTATAATACTCGTTTGGTTATTAACGGGCCGGACCATATGAGTATTTGGACCATATAGGTATATTTATTTTTCCAAATTACATTATAAACGTTTCAATTATACAAGAACTTTATCTAAAAAAAACAGTGATGGTTTAAAACATGACATTTTTTTAATTTTATAATAAAAAAAACTACGTAAAAATTTAATATTGATGCCATAGTTAGTTTTCATCGCTAGTTACATTATACAATTATGGCCCATTGAAGAGGTGAATATCCAAAATTGTCAACACGAGAAGGTTATTTTATTGAGGGCGCAGCCCGAAGTGAAATAACTTTTAAGGGTTGACAATTTTAGATATTCATCGACTCTAAGGGGCCACAATTGTTTTATTATACCGAACTAACATTGGAAAGGCCTTTCGAACACTTCTTTGGACTTTACACAAAGGTCAACACAAACCCACAAGCTGAAAATACCTTTAACGGCTTTGTGTTCTAGAATTTCTCGAATGTACAACAAAGGTAGAATCTTTTTGTAAAATATTGATGGCCCTGAAAAGGACCGTTTATAAGAGATACGGCTGCTGGCACTCTTTTCATAACCACTGCCTTATTTCCATTTCTCTCGGTGGGCATCCAGTGTAACGTGCAGATGGCAGTTAGGTCCGCTGCTGTATGCCCTGAGGTAATCGGTGCCCTGAGGTAATCGTGGTAATGCGTCATTGATTAAATACGCATGAAAATATAGTTCTTATTTAGATAGATCTTTATAGCAAATTTTAATGTGACCAAATACCAAAGATGTCAACAAATTTCCAAAATGATTTTATTATTTGTATTCACCGATCATTCATTTCGTATGAACGTGTAGGGTGGGGATGGCTGGTAAAATTATAAACTTTTTTTTTATAAAAGTTTAATTAATGATCTGAAGTATTCATTCATGACAGGGTTACCTGAGGTAACCCCAATAATAACAACAAATCATGACAACCATTAAACTCAAGTCAACTGAGGTAACTTTATATATACATCGCATAAACAATACAAATATGAAGTCCTACATTCTAAATTAAAAAATTGTGTTATTGAAATATAAATGTATACACAAGCAAAGTATGCACTAAAAATTCTTTCATAACAGGGTAACCTGCGGTAACCCAAACAATAACAGCAAATACAACCTATTTAACTCAAGTTAATTCAGATCACCTTTACATATACATCACATAAACAATATAATTTCAATGAATTCCTACATAACAAAAGAAGAAAGTGGTTTATTACAGCATAAATGCATATATTAGCAAAGTATCTACTAAGTATTTTGTTATGATAGGGTTACCTCAGGTAACCCATAAAATAGCAACAAGTATTATCCATTGATATCAAGTTAACTAAAGTCGCTTTTCCGATATATCACATAAACAATACACATCTATGAGGCATACATGTAAAATAAAGAAATTGTTTGATTACAACATAAATGTTTTCACTAGCAAACTATCAAATAAGCCTTCTTTATAACATGGGTACCTGAGGTAACCCCAGATATAATTAAAAATATAACCCACTTAACTTAACTGAAGTAAACTGAGATCACCTTTACATATACATCAAATAAACAATACGTCTTTCATGAAGTCCTACATTTAAAATAAAGAAGTTTGTTTATTACAATAAATGTAAACACTACCAAAGTATCTACGAAGTATTCATTCATGACAGGGTTACATGAGGTAACCCCAATAATTACAATAAATGTAAACACTACCAAAGTATCTACGAAGTATTCATTCATGACAGGGTTACATGAGGTAACCCCAATAATTACAATAAATGTAAACATTACCAAAGTATCTACGAAGTCTTCATTCATGACAGGGTTACATGAGGTAACCCCAATAATTACAATAAATACAACACATATAACTCAAGTTAACTCAGGTAACCTTTATATATACCTCGCATACACAATACAAATATATGAAGTCCTACATTTTAGATTTAGAAATTGTGTCATTACAGCATAAAAGCATATACCAGCAAATTATCTACGAAGTATTCTTTCATAACAGAGATACCTCATGTTATTCCAAAAATAACAACAAATATAATCCATTCAAATTAAGTTAACTAAAGTCGCCTTTCCTGAATATTATATAAACATTACTTATCTATGAAGTCCAAAATGAAAAAGTAAATGGTTTATTAGAAGTTACATGTATACTCTGGAAAACTATCTACGACGTATTCTCACGTGACAGGGTTACCTCAGATATCCAAAACAATCACAACAAAGATAACCCATCTAACTCAAATTCACTCAGGGTACCTTTAAATATATATACATCACATAAACAATACAAATCTATGAAGTCCTACATTTCAAATTAAAAAATTGTTGAATTACAATATGAATGTATACAATAGCAAAGTATCAACTAAGCAGGGTTACCTGAGGTAACCAAAAACAATAACAGCAAATACAACCTATTTAACTCAAGTAAATTCAGATCACCTTTACATATACATCACATAAAAAATATAACTTCAAAGAATTCCTACATTAAAAATGAAGAGGTTGGTTTATTACACCATAAATGCATATACTAGCAAAGTATCTACTAAATATACTGGCATGCACGGGTACCTCAGGTAACTCATAAAATAGAAACAATTATTATCCATTCATATCAAGTTAACTTAAGTCGCCTTTGATATATCACATAAACAATACCAATCTATAAAGTCCTACATTTAAAAAAAGAAATTGTCTGATTACAACATAAATGTTTACACTAGCAAACTATCTAAAAATCATTCTTCATAACATGGGTACCTGAGGTAACCCCAGACATGATTACAAATATAACCCACATAACTGAAGTTAACTGAGGTCACCTTTACATGTGCATCACATAAACAATACAACTTTCATGAAGTCCTACATTTAAAATAAAGAAGTTTGTTTATAACAATTGATGTAAACACTAGCAAAGTGTCTACGAAGGATTCATTCATTACAGGGTTACCTCAGGTAACCATAACAATAATAACAAAGGTAACCCATCTAACTCAAGTTAACTGAGGTCACCTTTATATATATACATCACATAAACAATACAACTTTCATGAAGTCCTACATGTGAAATAAAGAAGTTTGTTTTTTACAATTAATGTAAATAATACCAAAGTATCTACAAAGAATTCATTCATTACAGGGTTACCCCAGGTAACCCAATAATAACAACAAATACAACCCATATAACTCAAGTTAACTCAGGTATCACCTTTAAATATATATGCATTACATAAACAATACAAATCTATGAAGTCCTACATTTTTAAATTAAGAAATTGTGTAATTAAAATATAAATGTATACACTTACAAAGTTTATACTAAGAATTCTTTCATAGCAGCGTTACCTGAGGTAACCAGTACGAAAACAACAAAAACAACCTATGTAACTCAAGTTAATTCAGATCACCTTTACATATACATCACATAAACAATATAACTTTAATGAATTCCTACATTAAAAATGAAGAAGTTTATTTATTACACCAAAAATGGATATACTAGCAAAGTATCTACTAAATATTCTGTCATGACAGGTTACCTCAGGTAACCCATGAAATAGAAACAAGTACTATCCATTTATATCAAGTTAACTTAAGTCGCCTTTCAGAAATATCACCTAAACAATACACATCTATAACATTATAGGTACAATACATACTAATCTATGAAGTCCTACATTTCAAATTAAAAAATTGTCCGATTACAAAATAAATGTTTACACTAGCAAACTATCTCAAAAGCATTCTTCATAACATGGATACCTGAGGTAACCCCAGACATAATTACAAATATAACCAACTTAACTGAAGTAAACTGAGGTCACCTTTACATGTGAATCACATAAACAATACAACTTTCATGTAGTCCTACATTTAAAATAAAGAAGTTTGTTTATTACAACTAATGTTAACGCTAGCAAAGTGTCTACGAAGGATTCATTCATTACAGGGTTACTTCAGGTAACCATAACAATAACACTAAAGATAACCCATCTTACTCAAGTTAACTGAGGTCACCTTTATATATATACATCATAAAAACAATACAACTTTCATGAAGTCCTACATTTGAAATAAAGAAGTTGGTTTATTACAATTAATGTAAACAATAGCAAAGTATCTGCTAAGAATTCTTCATAGCAGGGTTACCTGAGGTAACCAATACAATAACAACAAATACGACCTATTTAACTTAAGTTAATTCAAATCACCTTTACATATACATCACATAAACAATATAACTTTAATGAATTCCTACATTCAAAATGAAGAAGTTGGTTTATTACACCATAAATGCATATACTAGCAAAGTATCTTCTAAATATTCTGTCATGACAGGTTACCTCAGGTAACCCATGAAATAGAAACAAGTATTATCCATTCATATCAAGTTTACTTAAGTCGCCTTTCAGAAATTTCACATAAACACTACATATCAATGAAGTCCTACATTTAAAATAAAGAAATTGTCCGATTACAACATAAATGTTTACACTAGCAAACTATCTTAAAAGCATTCTTCATAACATGGGTACCTGAGGTAACCCAAGACATAATTACAAATATAATCCATTTAACTGAAGTAAACTGAGGTCACCTTTACATGTGCATCACATAAACAATACAACTTTCATGAAGTCCTACATTTAAAATAAAGAAGTTTGTTTATTAGAATTAATGTTAACGCTAGCAAAATGTCTACGAAGGATTCATTCATTACAGGGTGACCTCAGGTAACCATAACAATAACAACAAAGAAAACCCAAGTTAACTGAGGTCACCTTTTCATATATATACATCACATAAACAATACAAATCTATGAAGTCCTACATTTCAAATTAAAAAAAATGTGGAATTACAATACAAATGTATACATGTATCTGCTAAGAATTCTTTCATAGCAGGGTTACCTGAGGTAACTAATACAATAACAACAAATAACAACAAATACAACCTATTTAACTCAAGTTAATTCAAATCACCTTTACATATACATCACATAAACAATATAACTTTAATGAATTCCTACATTTAAAATGAAGAAGTTGGTTTATTACACCATAAATGCATATACTAGCAAAGAATCTACTAAATATTCTGTCATGACAGGGTTACCTCAGGTAACCCAAGACATAGAAACAAGTATTGTTCCATCATATCAAGTTAACTTAAGTCGCCTTTCAGAAATATCAAATAAACAATACACATCTATGAAGTCCTACATTTAAAATAAAGAAATTGTCCGATTACAAAATAACTGTTTTAGACTAGCAAACTATCTCAAAAGCATTCTTCATAACATGGGTACCTGAGGTAACCCAAGACATAATTACAAATATAACCCATGAAATAGAAACAAGTATTATCCATTCATATCAAGTTAACTCAAGTCGCCTTTCAGAAATATCACTTAACAATACACATCTATAACATTATAGGTACAATACGTACTAATCTATGAAGTCCTACATTTCAAATTAAAAAATTATCGAATTATAATATAAATGTATATGTTCTAGACCATATGAGTTTTTGGACCGTACACGTACTGTCCGGACCGTATACGTTTACCCGTACTGTCCGGACCGTATACGTTTACCCGTACGGTCCGACCATACGCGTACGGTCGGACCGTATGAGTATACGCATACGGTTCAGCTGGCAATACATGTTATTGAATCAAATGGGTTAAATTTAAAGAAACATTTATCGAAATCTTTATTTTTAGTTTTACAAATTGTTAATATTACAATAAGACGGATACAGTGAACAAGCGAACAATTGAAATTAAATATGTGTTGAACTGTACATCTGAATCCTATTTTTGTACTCTCTCACTAGGTGACACTTGCTACCACAAGTAACGTAATATTTATTTTACATTTACATGTTTGCAGTTCATGCATGTTCCTAAGCTTTGCATTTTTTTTGGGTAATATTCTAAAACAATTGTGCTCCCACATTATGCTTACTTCCGATATCTTCAATTTCAGTGAGCATAATTTAATACAGAAAAAATGTAATGTATTACATCGACATGCTAATTATAAGAGATTAACAGATTTAATTAAGGTGCTTTTTTTAAGTAATTAAAATCTAAAGTTTGTATTTCAGTTACAATTGAACTTTTTTTATATTAATTTTAGAGTTAAGTTGTGTTGATCTGTTACATGCACGTGTATCTAATAAACTTGGCTAACTTCTTAATATGAGTCAGACCGTATGCGTACGGTCCAAATACCCATACGGTCTGGAACATATACACTAGCAAAGTATCTACTAAGAATTATTTCATAGCAGGGTTACCTGAGGTAACCAATACAATAATAACAAATACAACCTATTTATCTCAAGTAAATTCATATCACTTTTACATATACATCACAAAAACAATATAACTTCAAAGAATTCCTACATTAAAAATGAAGAAGTTGATTGATAACACCATAAATGTATATACTAGCAAAGTATCTACTAAGTATATGCTGTCATGACATGGTTACCTCAAGTAATCCATGAAATAGCAACAAGTATTATCCATCCATATCATTTAACTTAAGTCGCCTTTCCGGTATATCACATAAACAATACACATATGAAGTCCTACATTTCAAACAAAGAAATATAAATGTTTACTCTAGCAAACTATCTAAAAAGCATTCTTCATGTCATGGGTACCTGAGGTAACCCCAGAAATAATTACAAATATAACCCACTTAACTGAAGTTAACTGAGTTCACCTTTACATGTACATCACATAAACAATACAACTTTCATGAAGTCCTACATTTGAAATAAAGAAGTTTGTTTATTACAATTAATGTAAACACTAGCAAAGTATCTACGAAGAATTCATTCATTACAGGGTTACCCCAGGTAACCCAATAATAACAACAAATACAACCCATTTAACTCAAGTTAACTCAGGTAACATATATCTATACATCGCATAAACAATACAAAAGTATGAATTCCTACATTTTAAAATTAAGAAATTGTGTAATTACAACATCAATGCATATACCAGCAATGTATCTACGAAGTATTCTTTCATAACAGCTTAGGTAACCCCAAAAATAACAGTAAATATAACCAATTAAAGTCAAGTTAACTTAAGTCGCCTTTCCTAAATATCATATAAACAATACACATCTATAAAGTTTAAATTGATAAAAAAGTAAATGGTTTATTACAACTTAAATGTATATTCTGGAAAACTATCTACGAAGTATTCTTACATGACAGGATAAACTCGGGTAACCATAACAATAACAACAAAGATAACCTTTTTATTTCAAGTTAACTCAGGCACCTTTAAATATATATGCATCAAATAAAAAATACAAATCTATGAAGTCCTACATTTCTAAATTAAGAAATTGTGTAATTAAAATACAAATGTATACACTAGCAAAGTATCTACTAATATGTTTTCATAACAGGGTTACCTGAGGTAACCCAAACAATAACAGCAATTACAACCTATTTAACTCAAGTTAATTCAGATCACCTTTTACATATACATCACATAAACAATATAACTTCAATGAATTCCTACATTGAAAATGAAGAAGTTGGTTTATTTCAGCATACATACAGACACTAGAAAAGTATCTACTAAGTATTCTGTCATGACAGTGTTACATCAGGTAACCCATAAAATAGCTACAGGTATAATCCATTTAAATCGAGTTCAGACAGATCGAATATTCTAAATATCGCATAAGCAATTTACATCTGTGAAGTCCTACATGTTAAACAAAGAAATTGTTTGATTTCAACATAATTGTTTACACTAGCAAACTATCTAAAAAGCATTCTTTTATAACAGGGGTACCTGAGGTAACCCCAAATATAATTACAAATATTACCCACTTAACTGAAATTATTTGAGATCACCTTTACATATATATATCCCATAAACAATATAACTTCAATGAAGTCCTACATTCAAAATGAATAAGTTGGTTTATTACAATTAATGTAAAGACTAGCAAAGTATCTACGAAGTATTCATTCATGACAGGGTTACCTCAGGTAACCCCAATTATAACACCAAATACAACCCATTTAACTCAAGTGAACTCAGGTAACATTTACATATAACTGCATAAACAATACAAATCTATGAAGTCCTACATTTTGAATTAAGAAATTGTGTAATTACAGCAAATGCATATACCAACCAAGTATCTACGAAGTATTCTTTCATAACAGGATTATCTCAGGTAACCCAAAAATAACAACAAATATAATCGATTCAAATCAAATTAACATAAGGTTGCAGTCTTGGTATTAGGCTTACATGCAAAACAGCTGATCTTAGAAAAAAAATCATGTTCATATCATGTATGTACCAAAGTTAAATTGTGATTTAATTGAAAAAAGGGGGTCTTGCCACGAAGAATAAAAAGTTACGCAATCCTGAAGTCAACTCATTTTTTTTCTACTTTCTGTTTGCTATTTTTACTAGACCTCACCACTTCAAGTAAACATGATATCCTTTCACTTTCCTGGAATGATATCCAAAAAGATGCAAGATTTTTTAAGAAGTCTATATTTATGTTTCCATTCACCATAAACCTATAAACAAACAGAAAAAAATGAGTTCAGAAAAACATTCAGTCTTCTAAATTATCTGTAAATCTCATTCTTGTCTATTTTAACGAATAACCTGACCATGCACAGTTGTACAGTGGTTCACTGAGGTTACCTGACCATGCACAAGAGTACAATGGTTCCCTGAGGTAACCTGACCATGCACAGTTGTACAGTGGTTCCCTGAGGTAACCTGACCATGCAAAGTAGTACAATGGTTCCCTGAAGTAACCTGATCATGCACATTAGTACAATGGTTCCATGAGGAAACCTACCATGCACAGTAGTGCAATGGTTCCTGAAGTAATCTGACCAGGCACAGTAGTGCAATTGTTCCCTGAGGTAACCTGACCATGCACAGTAGTACAGTAGTTCCCTGAGGTAACATGGCCATGTACAGTAGTGCAATGGTTCCCTGAGGTAGCCTGACCATGCACAGTACTACAATGGTTCCCTGAGGTAACCTGGCAATGCACCGAAGAACAATGGTTCCCTGCAGTAATCTGATCATGTACAGTAGTACAATGATTCCCTTGGGGAAACCTGACCATTCACAGTAGTACAATGGTCACCTGAGGTAACATGACAATGCACAGTTGTTTATTGGTTCCCTGAGGTAACCTGACCATGAACAGTAGTACTGTGGTTCCCTGAGGTAACATGACCATGTACAGTAGTACATTGGTTCCCTGAGGAAACCTGACAATGCACAGAAGCACAATGGTTCCCTGAGTTAACCTGACCATGCACAGAAGTACAATGGTTCCCTGGATAAACTGACCATGCACAGTAGTACAATTGTTCCCTGAGGTAACACGACTATGTACAGTAGTACAATGGTTCCCTGAGGTAACCTGGCAATGCACAGAAGAACAATGGTTCCCTGCAGTAATCTGACCATGTACAGTAGTACAATGATTCCCTTGGGGAAACCTGACCATGCACAGTAGTACAATGGTCACCTGAGGTAACATGACAATGCACAGTTGTTTTATGGTTCCCTGAGGTAACCTGACCATGACCAGTAGTACTGTGGTTCCCTGGGGTAACATGACCATGTACAGTAGTACAATGGTTCCCTGAGGAAACCTGACAACGCACAGAAGCACAATGGTTTCCTGAGTTAACCTGACCATGCACAGAAGTACAATGGTTCCCTGAGATAAACTGACCATGCACAGTAGTACAATTGTTCCCTGAGGTGACATGACCATGTACAGTAGTACAATGGTTCCCTGAAGTAACCTGATCATGCACAGAAGTGCAATGGTTCTCTGAAGTAACCTGACCATGCAGAGTAGTACAATAATTCCCTGAGGTTACCTGACAATGCCCAGTTGTATAGTGATTACCTGGTGTAACATGATAATGCACAGTAGTACAATGATTCCCTGAGTTACCTGCCATGCACAGTAGTTCAATGGTTCACTTAAGTAACCCGACCATGCACAGTAGTGCAATGTTTCCCTGAGGTAACCTGACCCTGCACAGTAGTTCAATGGTTCCCTGAGGTAACCTGACCATGACCAGTAGTACTGTGGTTCCCTGGGGTAACATGACCATGTACAGTAGTACAATGGTTCCCTGAGGAAACCTGACAACGCACAGAAGCACAATGGTTTCCTGAGTTAACCTGACCATGCACAGAAGTACAATGGTTCCCTGAGATAAACTGACCATGCACAGTAGTACAATTGTTCCCTGAGGTGACATGACCATGTACAGTAGTACAATGGTTCCCTGAAGTAACCTGATCATGCACAGAAGTGCAATGGTTCTCTGAAGTAACCTGACCATGCAGAGTAGTACAATAATTCCCTGAGGTTACCTGACAATGCCCAGTTGTATAGTGATTACCTGGTGTAACATGATAATGCACAGTAGTACAATGATTCCCTGAGTTACCTGCCATGCACAGTAGTTCAATGGTTCACTTAAGTAACCCGACCATGCACAGTAGTGCAATGTTTCCCTGAGGTAACCTGACCCTGCACAGTAGTTCAATGGTTCCCTGAGGTAACCTGACCATGACCAGTAGTACTGTGGTTCCCTGGGGTAACATGACCATGTACAGTAGTACAATGGTTCCCTGAGGAAACCTGACAACGCACAGAAGCACAATGGTTTCCTGAGTTAACCTGACCATGCACAGAAGTACAATGGTTCCCTGAGATAAACTGACCATGCACAGTAGTACAATTGTTCCCTGAGGTGACATGACCATGTACAGTAGTACAATGGTTCCCTGAAGTAACCTGATCATGCACAGAAGTGCAATGGTTCTCTGAAGTAACCTGACCATGCAGAGTAGTACAATAATTCCCTGAGGTTACCTGACAATGCCCAGTTGTATAGTGATTACCTGGTGTAACATGATAATGCACAGTAGTACAATGATTCCCTGAGTTACCTGCCATGCACAGTAGTTCAATGGTTCACTTAAGTAACCCGACCATGCACAGTAGTGCAATGTTTCCCTGAGGTAACCTGACCCTGCACAGTAGTTCAATGGTTCCCTGAGGTAACCTCAAAATACACAGCAGTACAATGGTTCCCTGAGGTACTATGACCATACACAGTAGAACAATAATTTCATGAGGAGACTTGACCATGCACAATAATAAAATGGTTCCCTGCAGATTAGTAAAATGGTTTCCTGAGGTTACCTGACCATGCCCAGTTGTACGGTGGTTCCCTGAGGTAACATGACCATGCACAGTAGTACAATGGTTCCCTGAGGTAACCTGACCAAGCACAGTAGTTCAATGGTTCCCTGAGGTAACCTCAAAATACACAGCAGTACAATGGTTCCCTGAGGGACCATGACCATGCACAGTAGAACAATGATTCCCTGAGGAGACTTGACCATGCACAATAGTACAAAGGTTCCCTGCACAGTAGTACAATGCTTTCCTGAGGTTACCTGACCATTCCCAATTGTACAGTGGTTCCCTGAGGTAACATGACCATGCACAGTAGTACAGTGGTTCCTTGTAGTAACCTGACCATGCACAGTAGTATAATGATTCCCTAAGGTAACATGGCCATACACAGAAGTACAATGGTTCCCTGAGGTAACCTAACCATGCACAGTAATAAAATGGTTCCCTGAGGTAACCTGACCATGCACAGTAGTACAATGGTTCCCTGAGACAAACTTACCATGCACAGTAGTACAATGGTTCCCTCAGGTCACCTGGCAATGCACAGTAGTACAATGCTTTCCTGAGGTTACCTGACCATGCATAGTTGTACAGTGGTTCCCTGAGTAACCTGATAATGCATAGTACTACAATGGTTTCCTGAGGTAACCTGACCATGCACAGTAGTACAAAGGTTCCCTGAGGTAACATGACAATGTACAGTATTACAATGGTTCACTTAGGTAACCTGATCATACACATTAGTACAGTGGTTCCCTGAGGTAACCTGACCATGCACAGTAGTACAATGATTCCCTGAGGTAACTTACCATGCACAGTAGTACAATGGTTCCCTGAGGTAACCTGACCATGCACAGTAGTACAATGGTTCCCTGAGGTAACATGACCATGCACAGTAGTACAATGGTTCCCTGAGATAAACTGACCATGAACAGTAGTTCAATGGTTCCCTGAGGTAACCTGACCATGCACAGTAGTACAATGATTCCCTGAGGTAACTTACCATGCACAGTAGTACAATGGTTCCCTGAGGTAACCTGACCATGCACAGTAGTACAATGGTTCCCTGAGGTAACATGACCATGCACAGTAGTACAATGGTTCCCTGAGATAAACTGACCATGAACAGTAGTACAATGGTTCCCTGAGGTAACCTGACCATGCACAGTAGTACAATGGTTCCCTGAAGTAACCTGACCATGTACAGTAGTACAATGGTTCCATGGGGAAACCTGACCATACACAGTAGTACAAAGGTTCCATGAGGGTACATGACAATGGTTCCCTGAGATAATCTGACCATACACAGTAGTACAGTAGTTCCCTGAGGTAACATGACCATGTACAGTAGTATAATGGTTCCCTGAGGTAACCTGATCATGTATAGTAATTTACAGATGACCTGAGAAAACCTGGTCATGTACAGTAATTTACAGTTGACCTGAGGTAACCTGTCCGTTCACAAAATCACATAGATGTGATCTGGATTAAGCTGACGAAGGGAGTTATGACCATGTAAAGCAATCGTGATTACCTGAGGTTTTCAGAAAATATGCGTTTTGGCAAGCTTATTTATAATAACATGCAGCTGGTACAAGGACCATGTACAGTGGTGATCTTAGATAAACTGACCATGCACCGGGTACAATGGTTATCTGAGGTAACCTGACAATGCACAGTAGTGCAATGGTTCACTGAGGAAACCTCACCATGCACAGCATTACAATGGTTCCCTGCAGTAACCTCACCATGCAAAGCAGTACAATGATTTCCTGAGATAACCTTACCATGTACAGTAGTACAATGGTTCCCTGAGGTAACCTGACCATGCACAGTTGTGCAATGGTTCCTCCGGTAACATGACCATGCACAGTAGTACAATCGATCCCTGAGGTAACCAGACCATGCACAGTAGAACAATGGTTCCTTGAAGTAACCCGACCATGCACAGTAGTACCATGGTTCCCTGAGGTAACCGTGCCATGCACAGTAGTACAATGGTTCCCTGAGGTAACCTGGTCATGTATAGTAATTTACATATGACCTGAGGTAAACTTGTCATGTACAGTAATTTACAGATGACCTGAGGTAACCTGGTCATGTACAGTAATATACAGATGACATGAGGTAGCCTGTCCGTGAAAAAAAAGGACATAGATGTAATCTGGACTAAGCTGACGAAAGGAGTTATGAACATTCAATTGTGGTAACCTGAGGTTTGTAGAAAATGAGCGTTTTGCAAAGTTTATCTGTGGTAACATGCAGCTGGTACAATGACCATGAAGTTGTGACCTTAAGTAACCTCACCATATTCTAACATACAGAGGTATTCTGAGGTTACATATTTATGTACAGTAGTTAAGAAATGACATTAGTTAACATGTGCACTTGGCCATGTATAGAAATGCAGAAGTGCCCTGAGGAAAACTAAAAAAATAGTGTTTTGTAAAGTTTATAAAAACTGTGGTAATACGAGTATGTGCAGTAATACAGAGTAACCTTACCATGTACAGCAATACAGAGGTAATATTAGGTAACCTCACAATGTTCCATCGTACAGAGGTGACCTGAGGTAACCTCACCATGTGAGCAATCATTATGATCTGAGATACAGGAAATACACAGTAATTTAGAGATGACCTAAGGTTATCTGACCATGTACAAAAGTACACTGGAGATGTGAGGTTTTTCCTTGAAAATATCCAACATCTCTCAAATAAGATTAATTAAGACAATTAACATTTTAAAAAAGCAGTTATATACTATAAAACCTGTGCTTGTAACTACGTTACTTTCAAAGTAATGTCAAATGAAAAAAAAAATAGATTACTGTTCGTACTGCAATGTTTCTCTTTTTTAATACTGGTGAATAAAATCCTTACAGTTCTGTATGTACTGGCTGGTCATCATCGCGTATGATACGAATTTGATACTCATACACAGCTAATGAATATTATGCATGAATATAGATAAGATCAGCACGTGTAGCCATAGACTGAGAGTTTTAGATTTGTAGTGTAAATATATAGATGCCGTTTATAGAATACAAAATTAGATCAGAAACATAGTTATTAAAATTGAGAAAGGAAATGGTGAATATGTCAAAGCGACAACCACCCGACCATAGAGCAGACAACAGCCGAAGGAAACCAATGGGTCTCCAATGTAGCGAGAATTCCCGCAGCTGTAGGTGTCCTTCAGCTGGCCCCTAAAAATATGCATAATAGTTCAGTGATAATGGACGTCATACTAAACTCCGAATTATACACAAGAAACTAAAATTTAAAAGCATACAAGCCTAACAAAGGCCAGAGGCTCCTGACTTGGGACATGCGCAAAATTGCGGCGGGGTTAAACATGTTTATGAGATCTCAACCCTCCCCCTATACATCTAGCCAGTGTAGAAAGTAAAAGCATAACAATACGCACATTATAATTCAGTTCAAGAGAAGTCCGAGTCCGATGTCAAAAGATGTAACAAAAGAAAATAAATAAAATGACAATAGTACATACATAACAACAGACTACTAGCAGTTAACTGACATGCCAGCTCCAGACCTCAATTAAACTGATTGAAAGATTATGTGTTTATCATATGAATATCAGGCACAATCCCTCCCGTTAGGGGTTTAGTATCATACTATCATAAAATATATGAGAAGAACATATCCCGTGTCATGCCAACAACTGTTTGTAAGAAATAGATGTGTTTAGTTCCGATTCAAAGACTCTATCAGTGAATCAATATGAAAGCCAAAATATGCAATCTTTAATGACCTGACAACAGTATCATAACTATATCCCTTTTTAATAAGTCTATTTAAAGGTCTTTTTAGTTTCTGAGGAGAATACTGACATTTTTGTTCTTTATAAAGAATATTTCCATAAAAAATTGGATGTGAAATACCTGAACGTATAAGATGTCTGCATGTTGAGTTATATTTACGAATTATTTCCTTATACCGATGATAAAATTTAGTAAATGTTTTGACCAGTTTGTGATATCGAAAACCCTGGTGTAATAATTTTTCAGTAATACATATATTTCTCTCGCTAAAATCTAATACGTTGTTACATACACGAGAGAATCGTACAAGTTGAGATATATAAACACCATAAGATGATGACAAGGGAACGTCACCATCTACAAATGGATAATTAATAATAGGAAATGAAAAATCATCTCTCTTATAAATTTTTGTATTAAGCTTCCCGTTTATGATATAGATATCAAGATCGAGAAAAGGGCAGTGGTCATTGTTATCATTAGCTTTATTTAAAGTAAGTTCTACAGGACAAATTTCTTTAGTATACATACGGAAGTCGTCATTATTGAGAGCCAATATATCATCCAAATATCTAAAAGTATTGTTAAATTTTTGCATCAAATGTTGTTTTGATGTGTCTTTGCTAATTTAAGTCATAAATTGTAACTCATAATAATACAAAAACAGGTCCGCAAACAGTTAGTTCCCATTGGAATTCCAATAACTTGACGATATACGGAATCTCCAAAGCGAACAAAAATATTATCAAGTAAAAATTCAAGCGCATAAATAGTATCAAAGCATGTCCAATTGACATAGTTCTTTTGTTTATTGCTACTAAAAAATGATCGCAAAGAGTTTGAACATATGTACTCGCATTCCGACTTTTTAAATGCCCAGTTAATTAGGGATGTGATTTTTTTCTTAATAAGAATATGAGGCAAAGTGGTATATAGGGTAGAAAAATCAAAACTTTGAACAGATTTAAAATCACCAATATATGCATGCAATTTATCAAGTACTTCCAACGAGTTTTTGACACTCCAAAAGTAATTAATTCCACTATTTTCAAAGGCCTTATTTGAACAATTTATTATCAGGTTTTTTATTGTACCAAGTGTACTAGCAGGTAAAACAGACAATTTAGTTGTTGAACAATGGACAGTGGCGGGTCCAGGGGTGTTCTGGGGATAGGAACCCTTTTTTTTGGAGATCAATGCATTTAAATGGAAACATATAGTTGGAACCCCCTCCTTGTGTCCTGGATTGGGAACCCCCCTTTATTTTTAAATGGATGGATCCGCCACTGCCCCTCATGCAGTCGGACAAGATGGACTGATTTTCAATAACCTATCTATTAAATGTTATCATTTTCTACTTATGTTACTTTAAAAGAAGTAACCAAAATCAATATATGCGTAATCTGTCCATATGTTAGTGTCATATATGATTAACTATTTTAAAGCCAATCGAGTAAAATACGGATCTATAAATAAAATTGAGAAAGGAAATGGTGAATATGTCAAAGCGACAACCACCCGACCATAGAGCAAACAACAGCCGAAGGCAACCAATGGGTCTTCAATGTAGCGAGAATTCCCGTTCCCGTAGGTGTCCTTCAGCTGGCCCCTAAAATATGCATAATAGTACAGTGATAATGGACGTCATACTCAACTCCGAATTATACACAAGAAACTAAAATTTAAAATCATACAAGACTAACAAAGGCCAGAGGCTCCTGACTTGGGACAGGCGCAAAATTGCGGCGGGGTTAAACATGTTTATGAGATCTCAACCCTCCCCCTATACCTCTAGCCAATGTAGAAAAGTAAAACAATAACAATACGCACATTAAAATTCAGTTAAAGAGAAGTCCGAGTCTGATGTCAAAAGATGTAACAAAAGAAAATAAATAAAATGACAATAATACATAAATAACAACAGACTACTAGCAGTTAACTGACATGCCAGCTCCAGACCTCAATTAAACTGATTGAAAGATTATGTCTTCATCATATGAATATCAGGTACAATCCCTCCCGTTAGGGGTTTAGTATCATACTATCATAAAATATATGAGAAGAACATAACCCGTGTCATGCCAACAACTGTTTTTAAAAGAAATAAATGTGTTTAGTTCCGATGCAAAGACCCTATCAGTGAATCAATGTTAAAGCCAAAATATGCAATCTTTAATGACCTGACAACAGTATCGTAACTATATCCCCTTTTAATAAGTCTATTTAAAGGTTTTGTTAGTTTCTGAGGAGAATACTGACATTTTTGTGCTTTATAAAGAATATTTCCATAAAATTTTGGATGTGAAATACCTGAACGTATAAGATGTCTGCATGTTGAGTTATATTTACGAATTATTTCCTTATACCGGTGATAAAATTTAGTAAATGTTTTGACCAGTTTGTGATATCGAAAACCCTGGTGTAATAATTTTTCAGTAATACATAAATTTCTCTCGCTAAAATCTAATACATTGTTACATACACGAGCGAATCGTACAAGTTGAGATATATAAACACCATAAGATGGTGACAAGGGAACGTCACCATCTAAAAATGGATAATTAACAATAGGAAATGAAAAATCATCTCTTTTATCATAAATTTTTGTATTAAGCTTCCCGTTTATGATATAGATATCAAGATCGAGGAAAGGGCAGTGGTCATTGTTATCATTAGCTTTATTTAAAGTAAGTTCTACAGGATAAATTTCTTTAGTATACATACTGAAGTCGTCATTATTTAGAGCCAATATATCATCCAAATATCTAAAAGTATTGTTAAATTTTTGTATCAAATGTTGTTTTGATGGGTCTTTGCTAATTTTAGTCATAAATTGTAACTCATAACAATACAAAAACAGGTCCGCAATAAGTGGTGCACAGTTAGTCCCCATTGGAATTCCAATAACTTGACGATATACGGAATCTCCAAAGCGAACAAAAATGTTATCAAGTAAAAATTCAAGTGCATAAATAGTATCAAAGCATGTCCAATTGACATAGTTCTTTTGTTTATTGCTACTAAAAAATGATCTAAAAGAGTTTGAACATATGTACTCGCATTCCGACTTTTTAAATGCCCAGTTAATTAGGGATGTGAATTTTTTCTTAATAAGCATATGAGGCAAAGTGGTATATAGGGTGGAAAAATCAAAACTTTGAACAGATTCAAAATCACCAATATATGCATGCAATTTATCAAGTACTTCCAACGAGTTTTTGACACTCCAAAAGTAATTAATTCCACTATTTTCAAAGGCCTTATTTGAACAATTTATTATCAGGTTTTTTATTGTACCAAGTGTACTAGTAAGTAAAACAGACAATTTAGTAGTTGAACAATGGCTGGAAGATGAAATAAATCTATATTTGTAAGGTTTTTTGTGCAGCTTCGGAAGCCAGTACATAGTTGGGACTTTCATTGTGTTTGGTTCTGCTTGTAAAGAAGTAGCTAAAAGTTTATGTTTGTTACAGATGTCGTTTTCTGAAAATGAAGTCAGTTGGAATGTTGGTGAATTCGTGATTTCCTTTTGCAGAACCTCTATATAAAATTTACGTCAAACAATAATGATATTATTAGCAGCTTTATCAGCCGGGACAAAAACAAATTCCTTGGCTAGTTCTGTTAGTTTATTTTTGATACGCGAATGTATGCTTTGCTTAAATGATAAAGATTTATGATTATTTATACTTTGATATAATTGATGGAATACTTTTCACATATCGATTGTTTGTACAACTTTTATGGAAAAAAACGTATGTGCCTGCCCCAAGTCAGGAGCCTGTAATTCAGTGGTTGTCGTTTGTTTACTAGTATGTGCTACATATTTGTTTTTGTTCATTTGTTTTATATAATTAAGGCCGTTAGTTTTCTCGTTTGAATTGTTTTTCATTGTTATTTCTGAACCTTTTATAGATGACAATGCGGTATGGACTTTGCTCATTGTTGAAGGCCGTACGGTGACCTACAGTTGTTAATTTCTGTGTCCTTTTGTGGACAGTTGTCTCATTGGGATTTATACCACAGCTTCCTTTTTATATGTATCATTATTGAACGCATAAATATCGTTATCTAGGTTCTTCTATTTTAATTGCATATATAGCATGGGTTCGAATCCCGGCGAGGGAAGAACCAAAAATTTGCGAAAGCAAATTTACAGATCTAACATTGTTGGGTTGATGTTTAGACGATTTGTATATATATATACAACTCGTCTAAACATCAACGAGTTGTATAAATATATACAACTCGTCTAAACATCAACCCAACAATGTTAGATCTGTAAATTTGCTTTCGCAAATTTTATATATATATATATATTTGTAAGGTTTTTTGTGCAGCTTCGGAAGCCAGTACATAGTTGGGACTTTCATTGTGTTTGGTTCTGCTTGTAAAGAAGTAGCTAAAAGTTTATGTTTGTTACAGATGTCGTTTTCTGAAAATGAAGTCAGTTGGAATGTTGGTGAATTCGTGATTTCCTTTTGCAGAACCTCTATATAAAATTTACGTCAAACAATAATGATATTATTAGCAGCTTTATCAGCCGGGACAAAAACAAATTCCTTGGCTAGTTCTGTTAGTTTATTTTTGATACGCGAATGTATGCTTTGCTTAAATGATAAAGATTTATGATTATTTATACTTTGATATAATTGATGGAATACTTTTCACATATCGATTGTTTGTACAACTTTTATGGAAAAAAACGTATGTGCCTGCCCCAAGTCAGGAGCCTGTAATTCAGTGGTTGTCGTTTGTTTACTAGTATGTGCTACATATTTGTTTTTGTTCATTTGTTTTATATAATTAAGGCCGTTAGTTTTCTCGTTTGAATTGTTTTTCATTGTTATTTCTGAACCTTTTATAGATGACAATGCGGTATGGACTTTGCTCATTGTTGAAGGCCGTACGGTGACCTACAGTTGTTAATTTCTGTGTCCTTTTGTGGACAGTTGTCTCATTGGGATTTATACCACAGCTTCCTTTTTATATGTATCATTATTGAACGCATAAATATCGTTATCTAGGTTCTTCTATTTTAATTGCATATATAGCATGGGTTCGAATCCCGGCGAGGGAAGAACCAAAAATTTGCGAAAGCAAATTTACAGATCTAACATTGTTGGGTTGATGTTTAGACGATTTGTATATATATATACAACTCGTCTAAACATCAACGAGTTGTATAAATATATACAACTCGTCTAAACATCAACCCAACAATGTTAGATCTGTAAATTTGCTTTCGCAAATTTTATATATATATATATATATCTACTACCCCTTTCGAATAAACATAGAATGGTACACAAAGAAGCTTTAAATAAAATACATTTCAAACAAAGATAAGAAAAAACCAACGAAAGTGGTAATTATTTAAAAATTTTGCATTAGTGTTAATGCTAATCTTACAGTGCAAGATGCATGCATTACACTTAAATTCAAATAATGCCGTGACAGTTTATAGCGATATTTTTTGTAACAGCTCAGTGGCGGGTCATGGGGTGTTCTGGGGATATGAACCCTTTTTTTGGAGATCAATGCATTTGAATGGGAACATATAGTTGGAACCCCCTCCTTGTGTCCTGGATTGGGAACTTTTTTAAAAATGGATGGATTCGCCACTGCCCCTCATGCAGTCGGACAAGATGGACTGATTTTTATAACCTATCTATTAAATGTTATCATTTTCTACTTATGTTACTTTAAAAGAAGTAACCAAAATCAATATATGCGTAATCTGTCCATATGTATGTGTCATATATTACCAAACACAATGATAGTCTAAGTTTCAACAGGACATTCACGAAACTTAGGCAGCAATCATTTCATTTTCAGGGGGGGGGGTCTATGTTTTTTTTTAAAGTTTGTTTCTAATTGTTTGAGAAACAAATAATTTGTTTTTGACCCTGAGAAAAAAAAATCGTTTGTTTCACACTCAGCTGCCACTATATGTAATGCTAAAATTGAATTGAAAGAAAAAAATGTGTTCGACCTGTCTCCAAAAAATATTGTCTTTCGCCGAAGCAAAAAAAATCCATAGACCCCCCCCCCCCCCTTTTCTGAAATCAAATGTTTGCTGCCATAGGCATGTGTGGATAACTTTTATTCTTTAATAGTCAGTTTAAATAATTGTATACATTTATTTACATCAATCTCTATGAAACCAGTTTTTGACAACTATTATTATAAAAGTTTAAATCGCCATTCAAAAAGTGTTTTCTTTTTAATTATTTTAAGTCATTTACGTTTCCCTTAATAAATATCTGTTCACGTTGCAATGATGACAAATTAACCAAATATTTGGATTTTTTTCGTGAATTATTTGTCGTAACTTATTGTAAAACATTGTATGTGTTCCTGTTTTCTCCTATTTTTCGCACATATACTGTCAGTCGAAATAGAAAGCACAATGATGTATTTTTAGTTTATTCTATTTTTAGATCATATTATTACTACGCATATGGGAACTATTGCCACGATTACCTGAGGGCACCGATTACCTCAGGGCATACAGCAGCGGACCTAACTGCCATCTGCGTGTAACGTGAACGCTGCCATTTTGTTTATTTACGTCTGTGACGTCATTTTCATGGGAGGTAACTCAAGTACAAATCAACAAACTGAAAAGGTTATTCACCGGTGAATAATAGGGTTATTCACCGCTGGTGCAAATTTTTAGGGTTATTCGTCCTTCCTTGCAATTGAATGAAAAACAACTGAATTATTCCATGTCACGTGATAACGTTTCACCCAATAGAATTGTTTAAAATATATGTAAGGTATAATAATAGTGCATGTAGGCTTGGATGACATTCACTTCCACACGGTATCATAGCTTTTTTGCATTTGCAAGTTTTGTGCACGATCTTTTTCATTTACACATTTTGTTTGCGAGTGAAAAACAAGCCTTTTTTGCAGCTGCGTACAGTGATACCGAGGTCTTTGGCAATTCTGATGTCTACAGTGTTTTTAAGAAGCTCTAGATCTCAAATATCGTAAAATGGTTGACTGCAATACACCATCTTCACAACACAACTTAAATAAACTAATAGTATGCTACTTTCCAGTGACTTCTTATGTAACAGTTCATTAAGAAATTTTTGGAATTTAATTTTTTAGTCGACATATTGCCATTTACTCGTAATAACAAATCGGTTATGACCATCGGTAATGACCATCGGTATAAAATGTGTTTACTTTAAATTTGACAATTAAGTAAAATTAACAATGTGAAACTTCTTATTTTTATTTAGCTTATCTTTTTATTATAATATAACGATAAAATTACCTATATGATAGCGTCTTTTGAATGAACGGTCATACCATATGAAGAGTTTAGAAGTATTAAAAGTAAACTGTAACAGAGTGTTAATTACCCCGACCATACGCGTATGGTCCGACCATACGCGTATGGTCGGACCATATGAGTATATACCCATATGGTCATGACCATACGCGTATGGTCCAAATACTCATATGGTCCGGAACAGTTATATAAAAGTCGATTTTAAATTTATACAATTAATGTCTGTTTATAACACCGAAGAGCTTAACAATCTAAGTGAAAACCTTTTTTTAACTGATGAGATTCATTATTCATAATATAATGCTCATATTTCATTATTTGCATTATTTGTTGTCATTCTTATAATAAATCACTGATGCTATTATATGTGTATGCTATAAGCTGAACTGCTTTTGAATAAAAGACTATTATTAGAAACTTAGTATGTAAGTAAAACAACTCACTTTCACATACTAATGGGCTTCCACTCCATGATCCGTTCTGCTGACAGTTCCGAACGATATCTCCAGATAGATGACCGTGTCCGGTGATGCATTCATAATTTACAGAATTCAAATATACGATTCCGTAAATACCAACTATCATGGAAAACGTTCCATTATCTGGTTCACCACAGGATACAGCTATATATAAAATATATAAAATAGGAATTTTAAAGTATATACATGCATACAGTTTTTTTGTGTTTTAAAAATTTATCTTTTTTGATATCACTTTGTTCACGATCATAGAAACCTGTATCCTAGAAGAAGCACATATTATAATTATAATTCATATTTTGTTATCATTCTTCAAGGTAGCATGCAAACAAGTCATCAAAAGCTTTTTTTTTTTTTGTATAAGTGTTCCTTTAAAAACCTTAAAGTTAATAGAGTATTAACAAATAATTGATTTTATCAATGTAAAGAGGGTGGCCAAAAGTATTCGTCAAATATGGCGGCCGAAATTCCCAAAACATAATGACTTGACATTAAACGCCAAGTTTATCGATCTTTTATTAACAACAAGGGAAAGTCCGCATTTCTAGTTATGAAAAGGAGTTTTTGTAACGTGACAATATACGTCATATTGTTGTCAAATGCACGTTTGTTATTGTTTTCATGTGTAGAAGCCATGGGCAGGAGAGGGAAAGAATTGTCACCGTACCTTAAAAGAGTAGCCGTAGATTTGTTTAGAAACGGAGAAAAAATATCTGACATTGGAAGAATATTACAACAGCCTAGGTCTACAATATCTGGCTTATCAGAAGATTTCAAGACGCTGGGGCAATAGAGAAAGGTCCTAGATCAGGGAGGCCTTGAGCCATGTCGGACGGGGACTACCGGCAGCTAGAAAAAAAATGTAAAACAAGATCGGAGAACACCGCTTGCTTGCATAACTGCAAAGTTTAATGAACAACAAAGGGATGGTCAAGTGTCTAAACGTACTGTACGACGACGTTTGAGTGATCATGGATTTTCTCGTGGAGTGTACAGAAAGAAAGTTGTTATCAAATTTTACAATAGGAAAAAACGTCTTTCATGGTGTAGGGAAAAGAGGTGGTGGACAACTCAATACCAGTGGAGTAAGGTTATATTCAGTCATGAGTCTCAAGTGTGTGTCGGACAGGACAGTCGCGTGTATATGTGGAAGAAGCGAGGGGAAGGTTGGAGACAGGACTTAGTGCAAAGTAACAAGAGGCTCTCAAGAGCCTGAATCGCTCACCTGAATTTTTTTGGTTTAATCTCATATCAATGATTATTTTGGCTTTTCAATTTATTTAAATGTTCTTTGAATCGTCCTATTTTCTTCAAAAGCAAAAAAAAAAATCATTTTCTCCTATGTTCTATTTTAGCCATAGGAGCTATGTTTCTTGACATACAAGGAAATGAAATATAAAATTTACACTAGATACTCTGAAACTCTAAAACTCATTTAGCCTAAGTTTGGCTGAAATTGATACAGCAGTTTCAAAGGAGAAGATTTTTAAAAGTAAGTCAACATGATGAACAAATTGTGAAAAAAGTCTTTAAAGGGCAATAACTCCTTAAGAGGTCAATTGACAATTTTGGTCAAATTGACTTATTTGTAGATCTTACTTTGCTTAACATTTTTGCTATTAACAGTTTATCTGTATCTATAATAATATTCAAGATAATGACCAAAAACTGCAAAATTTCCTTAAAATTACCAATTAAGTGGCAGCAACCCAACAATGGTTTGTTTGATTCATCTGAAAATTTCAGGGCTGATAGATCTTGACCTAATGAACATTTTTACCCCATGTCAGATTTGCTCTAAATGCTTTCGTTTTTGAGATATAAGCCAAAAACTGCATTTGACCCCTATGTTCTATTTTAAGTAACGGTGGCCATGTTTTTTGACGGATCAAAAATCGAAGCACACACTTTGTGCAGGATAATCTAAGGAACAATCATGCTAAGTTTCATCCAAATCCATTCAGCAGTTTCAGAGGAGAAGATTTTTTTAAAGTTAGCAAATATGATGAACAAATTGTGAAAAATTGTCATTAAAGGACAATAACCCCTTAAGGGTTCAATTGACAATTTTGGTCATATTAACTTATTTGTAGATCTTACTTTGCTGATCATTTTTGCTGTTTACAGTTTATCTTTATCTATAATAATATTCAAGATAATGACCAAAAACTGCAAAATTTCCTTAAAATTACCAATTAAGTGGCAGCAACCCAACAATGGTTTGTTTGATTCATCTGAAAATTTCAGGGCTGATAGATCTTGACCTAATGAACATTTTTACCCCGTCAGATTTGCTCTAAATGCTTTAGTTTTTGAGATACAAGCCAAAAACTGCATTTGACCCCTATGTTCTATTTTAAGTAACGGCGGCCATGTTTTTTGACGGATCAAAAATCGAAGCACACACTTTGTGCAGGATACTCTAAGGAACAATCATGCTAAGTTTCATTCAAATCCATTCAGTAGTTTCAGAGGAGAAGATGTTTGAAAAATTGTTAACGACGACGACGACGTCGACGGACGCCAAGTGATGAGAAAAGCTCACATGGCCTTTTAGGCCAGGTGAGCTAAAAATGACCGAAAATCAGTGCTATGGTGTGGGGATGTATCTTCTATCAAGGTTTAGGGACACTTACGAAGGTAGAGGGATACATAAATGCAGACAAGTATATCAGCATTCTGGACGATATTTTTTGGCCCGTTATTGTTAGACTGCAAATGACTACCTTTTCCAGGATGACATTGCGCCGGTGCTTATGGCCCGTTCGACCAAAGCTTACATAGCGAGGACAAACCTAAACAATATGAGTTTGCCAGCACAATCACCCGATTTGAACATTATTGAAAATGTATTCAAAGAAAACTCAAGATTGAGCAACAAAATAAATAAATAAAGAACTGTGTGAACTCAGGTACTCTGAAAGGGATGCACTAGCTCGAGATACGAGAATGTACTTACGGTCACAAAGATATGGTTCTCCACTCCATGTTTTGTCCTCCTGGCATTGTCTAACTGATGACCCTGATACATTATTATATCCTATTTTGCAATAGAATGTAACGTCTGCTTGGTGGTTATACCAGTCTTTCAATGGTGCCAAATTAGCATTCCTGTGATCGTTTGGTTGTAGACATGTTACATCTGTAATTGAAATAAACAATAAAGAATAAAATTGAGAATGGAAATAGGGAATGTGTCATGAACATTTAATTTTCTAGAGTTTTTCAAAATATTTTGTCGCGTGTACATATATTTATACTTAGATTTCTTTCTTTTCGTTATAGTTTTAAAGATAATAGACAAAAATACACAAACATTGGTAATATAGTCTTTTCAGAGCAATAACTCATGTTAGGAGTCAATTGACGAACTCTGCTATACCGCATTTTTGTAGATATTTTCTTGTCGAACAATTTTGTACAGTTTCTCTTTACCTAAAATTGAGAATGGAAATGGGGAATGTGCCAAAGAGACAACAACCCGACCATAGAAAAAAACAACAGCAGAAGGTCACCAACAGGTCTTCAATGTAGCGAGAAATTCCCACACCCGGAGGCGTCCTTCAACTGGCCCCTAAACAAATATATAGTACACTTTTTGAGATAATAGGCAGAAACAATAGATATTGGGACCAGTAGTTTCGGAGGAGAAGATATTTGTAAAAGTAACCGGAAGACAACAACGACGACGGAAAAGGGACAATAAGTAATAGCACTAGCACTCACTAAAACTTTGGGCTAGTTGAGCTAACAAAAAGTGAAATATGACCACAGTGTCAGTTGCCAAAGACTGCCTGTTGTTTGCCAGACATATGTTATGCATGTGCAGGTCGAAAACAGAACAAAT
This sequence comes from Mytilus edulis, assembly GCF_963676685.1. NCBI lineage: Eukaryota > Metazoa > Mollusca > Bivalvia > Mytilida > Mytilidae > Mytilus > Mytilus edulis. The sequence continues at coordinate 65,350,990 of NC_092344.1, read as the reverse complement.
GAGATCATGTACATGTTCATGAGTTCTTGAAAGTTGATCAACCTAGACGAAAAGCGAAAAATGTGGACTCCTATAAGAAATGAGTGCATGTTGGGTGATGAAAGAATTTGTCTTGCAATAGGTCACCAACAAAAAGTTATATCATAGATATCAAGCTAAAATTTTATTACGTTTTATTTATGTCGTAGATTCGAAAACAAATACCAATATGGAACTATAATCGGTTTTATAAATTGTCCTGTCAACGACATAATGCAAATAACAGTGATAAATTCGTGGGGCTGACGGACTTTTTAAAATTTATCTTCATCAGGAACGTTTAAACCTAATCATTTGAAACCAAGGTATGCATTACGACTTAAACACGTTAGCAGCGTTATGACCAAAGGGAACTTTAAAAGAAAAGCTATTTTTTAAAGGTCGATGTACTTCTGAGAGCGACTATTGTGAATCGCAAAGCTCGCCTTGTCGAAGAAACTACTCCCACTCCGATTAGAAGTATTCACAGTATTTTTCATTTTATCTTGTCTGACTTGTTGACATATAAACAAACCATTGCGTTACGTCAGCCTTTCATTTACCGTGGTGGTTTATTATTGAACCAACGCTTCCTAAATCTGTCGCTGAAATGACTCACCAAATTATATTCAATTGTTTCTTTTGTGCGCATAATTTCATTAAGTTTGAATTGACTTGTTTACTGATTTCTGTTCACTAATGGAATTAGTTTAAAAATTTACCTTTATCTTTTTAGTTTTTATATGCCTTCACTGGGAATCAAACCCCTCCTTGAAATATGTTAAGTGTTACTGACATCAACACATCAACAAAACCTCTCGACTACCAATGCATTTCAGATATCTTATATATATATATAAATGAACATATGATACACATCGGTACAACGGGCACACAGGGCGTGTTCCTTTATATATACAAAATAGACAATCGTATAGTATAAGTTGGTAGCCGGGAGGTTTAGATCAATGAGTTGAAGAGTCAAGTTAGAAGTAGATTTTAGGTTACAAGGAAGTAATTATTTACATAGGCGACAATGGTAGCCTTATTTGGTCCTGTCGTTTTACTATCAAAGATCCATTGAAAAAAAATTCAAATTCTGAGTTATCAACACCTTTGGGTGTAATTGCAATGGTCAAACACATATGGTGCCGCAGCTATTTTGATAGCAAAATGGCATTTTTTAAGGGTACTCAACGGTTCCGGAATTTTCGAAATAGTATGAATGAAGAACACCCCTTGCTTAATTTGGCACAGAAAATGTTGCTTGTCTTAGAGAGTTTTCTCTAAATTTCTCGCTATTTCTACATCAATGGCCAACACCCATTTCTCACTATTTCAATTTTAATTTCTAATTACCAAGGCAGCAGAAAATAAAGTTACTTCTACCTATTATCTTGGATGTAAAATCTAGGTGGCGCCAGTCATCTTTATTTACTTCCTTTTAACCATATGTCGGTTTCTGTTCGAATCCCTCTTTTCTCTTTGTTGTCCATGGCCCATATGCATAAAGCTACTTAAGTTAAGATTTTCCTTAGTAAACACTTAAGTTAAGGAAACTCCGCCCTTTTTATCTAAGTGGCATGCATAAAAAATCTTAAACTAAGTATTTCCTTAGTAAAATCTTAGTTGTTTTAAGTCACGCCCATAAAACTTAAGTGTTATGCATAAAACCCCTTATACTAAGAAACGTCGCACGATACTGGTGTCACCTAACGTTACACACTCAAAGACAAAAGCCAAAATAAAAACGTTGGAATGCATGTTGTTCAGATGGCTTTTTACAATAAATTTTAGAGGATTGATTTTTTTCCTAAGAAAGGATTAATTGTTTTTTTCTTAGATAAAAGATGTTAAGCTTTAGTTTTAATTAATGAAAATGGTCTGTTACATATACAAAATTGCAATAATCTGAAAGAAGAGTTTAAAAGCTTTAAAATGATATACAACACTTTATAATATCAATATTTATGTTTAAAAATTAATAAGATGAATGTGTCGTCCGTGATTTTACCAAAGTAACACCAGTAGCGTGCGACGTTTCTAAGAAAACGCCTAAGAATTAACTTAAGTCTAAGGTACCTATAATGCTACCTTAAATTTTCAGAAATAGTTAAAATCATTTGAAAGAATAATTTTTTTTGCAGAACATTTATAGCATAGATAAAATCTAATTGATTAAATAATAATATCAGTAATAAAATACTAATAATTCGCTGAATATTAACAATCATCGTAGTTTTCTTAAATTCACGTATAATAAACAAATCAAGTGATAACAGAGGGTAGATATATAATTTCATCATACCATTATTTCTCAATGTCGTTGTTATCTATACCGAAGAGTACTCAGTTTTTAAACGCATGGACTTCATGCTATTATTTTCTTTTGTTTGCTCTGTACGTGCATTTTACACACATAACTTATTACGTTAATCTGTTAAGTACACCTCGTGGTATCAATTGTAACCGTTAATAATTACATTAGATGTATGTTTCATTACAATACGTTATTCTGATTGGCTAACTGCACATCATGTGTTATTCCTTAAGCAGTTGTGTCACTCAATAAAACTTCTCATTCATGATGACACGAGGTCCCACAATAAAGTGCACAGGTAAATGAAATAAAAACTTGATAAAAGGCGTGTTTTCATGATCCTATAGGTAAAAATGTAATTATAAGTATTGAATGCTTTTTTTTGTAACTTTATAGGGTTGTAAAAGCGTTGACCGTGCGCACATTTTAAGTATGAAGCGCTTCCGCGCTTCATACAAAATGTACTTCGGTCAACGCTTTTACACCCCAATAAATTTACAAAAAAGAGCATTCAATTCTTAAGTAAAAAAAAAAACAGAATGAAAAGAAAGAAAGATGAAGACTGCATGCATGCAAAACCTTGTTTTCTGTATGCGTGTGTGTATGAGCGGCATCGGTTAAATTTTCCATTATTTAGTTTTATTCTAAATATTTAAGGCAAATTTTCTCAGAATTTGTTACACTTGTAAATCGGAAAGTTTTAAGATCTATCCATAGCCAGTGGTGCATTAAAAGGAGAGGGGAGGGGGTGTACGGACATCCCGTTTGAGGGAATAATTTGGTTGATAATTCAGGAAATCATTGGAGCTCTTATGGCAGTCAGTGCCCCAGCCCCCCCCCCCCCCCTTATGAAAATTTCTGGATCCGCCACTGCTAACCAATGCAGGGTCAGATACAGCCATTTTTACAATTGGGTTCCTAAACCAGAATAAAGGGGGTTCCAACTATTTGTCCCCATGCACATGAATTGATCGTCAAAAAAAGGGGGGCTCCAACCCAAGGACAATCCCCCCTCGATCCGCCACTGCTATGCGAATCGACGTTTATATAACGTATTTATGGTACCTTAACCGTATTTTTCATGGTGCCTTATATATGCAGTGATAAGTTGCTGTTAACGAAAATATTGATAATCGCACTAAGATGTTGATATTATCTTGCTGCGAATATATCAATCTAATCATATGTCTTAGTTAAGATTGTAGGACCTTTTTTGAAAATGCCCTCGTTTTTATATGGATTCGTGGAAAATTGATCCTTCTCTTTTTTTTTTTTTGTAAAAGGAAAATGATAAAACTATTTATTTCAAATTGAAATAGATTTTTTTAAACCAATAAATAAAAAGTAAGAAGGAGGTCTCAAAGGGGGGACGACAGTCGAAAAGCAGCTGAATGATTTTAGTAAGTTTTATTAATTTATTTGTAAGCACTTGCTTACAATGCTACACTAGTGCTACGCCATTGGAACCTTTATCATGCAAGTTTTGTTAGAGTTTAAATAATATTGTTGTCTCTAGAAAATATAACATCCATGAAGGATGCATTAAAGATTAAGTAGTTTTAAGTTTTGGAAACATCAAAACGTAAATCGTTTCTCTTATGCATTAATGTTTCATCCGTTTTTAGTTATTGAATTATTGTTTAACATACCGACATCCATTTGACCCAGCTCTTAATAAAAGTATGTATTGATCAATCAATAACCAACTTTTACACGGATGATCAGTTCCTGTGATGAGCTAATATCTATAATACTAAAATTACGAGGTCCAATTTGTCAGCCGTCATCGGGTAAAAACGACAAATCAAAGAATTCAACTCTATTTATAACTAATATAGGACAATGGTGTAGATTAAAAATTACACCACTCCAGACCCTTTTGTTTTCAGCATTTTTAATATTGCCAATAATTAACAAGTTCCGGGTCGAATCCGAATCCGATACCGATACAAATAGTATATTCAGCTATTACCTTATCTGTACGTTCCGCATTTGACAGGCGCACCACCAAACGGTGTATTTAGGATTTTGCTATATACACGGGTCATAATCAAAGGACTGACACTACTAAATTCAATCATTGTCAAATTGTTCCCTATTGTAGTCTTATTCAGCAATCAGCAAGACTTTCTAAGATAACTAATATAGGACAATGCTGTTGATTAAAAAATACTCCATTCCTGGATAGCCAGGACCTTTTGTTTTCCAAATAATTAATATTTCCAATAACTGATAAGTTACAGGTCGACGGGTTCAAACAGAAAGATTTGAAAGCAGAGAAAACTGTGTATCTTAATATAATCGGCATGACTTATCAGATGACAATACCAATTACTAAAATAAGGCTTAGGCATAGTTATATACTTTAATTCAGTCACGGACCCGCGATATCACGGGTGTGTACTTGTACTAATATATATCATACGGTAATTAAAGAAAGGTTCCGATTTAAGTATTCCTTAGTTAAATAACTAACTAAGTTTATGCATACTTAACATATTCTTTAGTTTTTCCGTTCTTCTTATTTTGTATGTACATGTGGATATTTTTGAAATAAAAGTGGGTTTTTCCGTTTATTTTTGGATTAATACTGGCTATTTCATGTATTTAAAGAAAAAAATCATTTTTGTTTTATAAATATGTTTTACTTTATATCTTTACAACTATTTATTCGCAAATCCATATGCGAGTAAATCGTGATGTGCCTAGAATTGGATTTCGTGCTAGAAGTTTCAGTAACATACTTATGATACATACTTAGAAATAAATTCGAAAAGGGTTTGATTTCATAAATTACGGATAATATTTCAGATGCATAATAATTCAAAGACAGACGTATTATGTTATATTTGTATTTCTTTATGACTAACCAGTTAATTGTGAATTTTGATTTATTAATGCATCGTTGAACATCATTATATGGTTATTTAAACTCACTTACAATATCTCCTGATAATTAAGAAAATGCTTTAATTTTGAACACGATAGTTTAAGTTAGAATATAGTGTTCTAGAATAAAAATAACTAGAACACACCCGCGAAATCGCGGGCATTCAGAGCGTAGTTTAAAGTATGTAAAGTGTTGTTGGAAGAATTTTGTAAAATGCAGAATGACTGGAGAATTTCAGCAAAAGTATCATAAGTCATAGGTTATTGGGGACAGGAAAATGTTTTTGTTACCCTCCACCTTTATTTCCAAAGTTCCCAATTTTTGGTTTTCTATCAATTTCAATATGAACATACATTTAGTATGTTATGAACATTTATTTAAATAAGGAGCCTGTAATTCAGTGGTTGTCGTTTGTTTATGTGTTACATATTTGTTTTTCGTTCATTTTTTGTACATAAATAAGGCCGCTAGTTTTCTCGTTTGCATTGTTTTACATTGTCATTTCGGGCCTTTTGAAGCTGAGTATGCGGTATGGGCTTTGCTCTTTGTTGAAGGCCGTACGGTGACCTATAGTTGTTAATATCTGTGTCATTTTGGTCTCTTGTGGAGAGTTGTCTTAACATGGCAATCATACCACATCTTTTTTTTTTTATGTAATCAATGAATTTTGTAAAAGATTTAATGACTGGAGAATTTCAGAAAAAGTATCAAAAGTTCACATGAATAATTTTAGCGCTTATCTGTATATTATGAACATTCATTACTATATAAATAAAGCGTATTTACTTTCAATTCTAAGTTTACTAATCGATCCATGGTGATCATTGACATAGTATACAGACCCTCTCTATTTAATAAACTCTGTGACCGCCGTGGATAGTAAACTTGAAAATGATAGCAGATAAAATTCTGAAAATACACTTTATTCGTAGTATATGTATGTTCAAAGTATACAGAAAAACGCAAACCGGAAGTCTAATCTGACTTAAAATTTCGTACAATGACGGGACAATATCCGGATGCCTTTTTTCTCGTTTTTCTCCTAAAATAACTCAATCTGAATAATCATATGAATGGATGACAAATGCGACTATGCACTGTACCTATAGGACACAGAGGCGTGTTGATTAATTTATTCTAGAAAGAAGAGAAGCGACACCAAAAATGAGGTCTTCTCGTTTAATAGTATAGATATAAAAATAATTACCGTTTTCACAGAACTGTCCTTCCTTTCCACTTCCTGTACAGTTGCATTCTGGTCCTCTGTCTGATGCACCTGCACATGGAAATGCTCCACATGCTGGTTCTACAACGACATATGCACAGACGTAAATGCAATTGGATACATTATAGAAAAAAACACTTATTTTAAAGAGATTATTGATTCGTTAACTTTGCAATTAACTCATAAACATTTGGGCTTTTATTCAGTTTGTGAGGGAATCTTAGTATTTATTATTCCCAACTTTCAGCAGAGAGCTTCGATTAGATTAATAATAGCATGCATGACTGTCATTCATTATACAGAGATGTGTTGTGTTTATCAAAGCATTAAAGCAATCCGGCTAAAAAAAAATCCATATATACACGCCTGGTAAACCATCTAATCTCAACCAAATGGTTGAGACGGAAAAATGTATTCTGGCACTTCCTGTTGAGCTTTTCTGGTTCAAAATATTGAAAATAAACACAGGGTAGGTCGAATTTTCGTCGATTTACTGAAAATCAATGACTTTTTTGTAAAATCGGAGAATGTCATGCCATAGATAAATCATAATTGTAACTAATATGTCTCTTCTTGGTTTAAAATATTTTAAATTGAAGTTACAATCACTTTTCTCCTACGGATAATAATGTTTACATTCTTTAAATCCGATAGAACTGCTATGATATTAATGACTAACAAGAAAATATGTCAATTATTTTTGTTTTTTTAAGCTTTACGATAACCACGTCTGTAAATTGCCCAAATATTTTTTTGTCAAGCCTACTCTGAGTAGAAAAATAAAAAAAATATAAATGGTTGAGATATAAAGGTATTGGTTGAGTCTTTCTGTCACAATGTTGAGACTTTCTGGTTGCGCTGTACTATTCGAGTTTACCTTTTTTTACGGTTAATCTGATTCATGTTTTCTGTCTGTGGTAAATCTAAATACACTCAGATACAATTTTAAGCATTGCCGATAGAAAAATGCATGCCTTACAAATATAAATAAGATTATTTTACAATGGTTATTTATTAATATGATTTGGATGAAATTTGAAAAAAATAGACAGGACAGGAGTTTTGAGTAAAAAAAAAAGGAAGGATGAGACACTTTGCAAAAAAAAGGCAGGATGACAATTTAGGTAAAAAAAGTCAGGATAAACTAATAAAAAAAAGGCAGGACCGAATAGAGTGAAAAATAAAAAGGCAGGACAGAGATTACAACTAAAAAAAAATGCAGGACAAAATTTTTCATCCTAGCCCCCCCCCCCCCCCCCCCTAAAAATCAAATGGTAGCTCCTTAAGTGACGTCCAACTTAGTGTATTCACAGGTGTTGTATTGAAATAATGAAAACTTAGATGTTTGTTCACAACTGTATTCAGGGCAAATCCTTAATATTTGGTAATATTCAGTAACATTTATAGTATAACCCGGGTCCCGTCACACTAGGCCGTAATCGCACTACGATCTCTAAAAATATAATGCTATTGGCGATCGTAGTGCAGTATGGTCGTGTTACGGTCTTGATGAGGTCTTGGTATTCGTGTTGAGAGTAGCCAACTTTTATTAATTTAAACATGTTCAAAACAATCGTGATGCGTTCGTGGCGAAATCAGGTCGCAGTTCTGTTCTAGTCGTAGATTTTTTTTAGTCTCGATTACCCAGACGCATATTTAAATATATCTACTTTGAAAAATAAAGCGGCTGAATGATCGAGACTAAGATTTTTTTAGCCGTGGAACTGTCAGGATCAGTTCCAGGTTGAACTGTGTAAATCGATTCTAGGTATAGAACTTACCAATGACCAAATCAGTTCTTTGTTAGAACTGTTCTAGCTAGAACTGTCTTAAAAGTGTCAGGAGATAGTTCCACATTTGTCCGCTAGAACAGTTCTCCTGAAGTCAGATTATGACAGTTAGGGGTAATCTCCATTGTATGTAAATCTCCTTTGCAATTTTTTTAAATGAGAATAACTTTTGATGAAATGATTGAATTTAATGATTATCCATTTCTGAATATTAAATCAGTTTTCTTTTGAAATATTTTAAAACTGGATTCGACGTAGGTAAATTGTGGGAGATAGTTAGTTTGAACTCTGGCCTGGTCAACTTAAATTCTAAAAAAAAAATTGTGTGTGTCTATGCTAAGCATGCGATATCTGCTAAAAACTGTGGTCACACCTTACCAGATAGCTCGAACTAACGCCGAAAGGATAAACAAAAGTTTTACATTTACAAAATTTTTGCATCCGTTAGGAGTCCGCGATGTAATGACCAAATAAAACGGACGTGTAATATGGCGAAAAATGGGGTGGAATAGGAATAAGAAAAAAAATAATGTCAGAATAAAAAGCCAATAATTTTGCCTGATCATGATTAAGAAGTTGAGCCAAAAATATTAATGATACCAAAGAAAACTAACATACCAATAATTGATTTTTCTTACGCGATTTGTTTTCAATTTGTATGTATCTGTTTTATTATCAATGTTCTTTCTGTGGTACGATTGCCAATGATACAACTCTCCACAAGAGACCAAAATGACACATACAGTAACAACTAGAGGTCGCCGTACGGCCTTCAATAATAAGCAAAGCCCATACTGCATAGACAGCTATAAAAGGCCCCGAAATGACAATGTAAAACAATTGTAACGAGAAAACTAACGGCCTTATTGATATATAAAGAAAAAATGAACGAAAAACAAATATGTTACACATAAAAAAATAAATAAATTCTAGCCCTGGAGATGTCAATTACAACATTATTCACGTTAAAGATTCTGTGCAAAACTGCATCTCAAACGCTAGACTTAATCTCCAGCGTTAGAACTTTAATACTAGTACTTAAAAACACAGCTATTTACTATTTAGACACTATTACAACCAGAGGCCTCTTTAGAAGCTGCTGTGATAACTACAGACAAGATTAAAATGACTGTTGAAATGTCAAACAATATACGGCAAGTTTATGAATTTTGACAGTTGTATATGTAATTGATACTAAGCTACACAAGGTCATGTTTTTCTCTGACTGTTTATGACGTCTTTACACTAAATTCATTGGATGTTGGATGTGTACGGATTGATAGTTTAGTCTTACCTGCATGATTTTTTTTATTAGTTGTTAGTGCTTTGAACTAGCTGTCAGATAACTGCGAGTACTCTCATATCTGTTCCTATTGTCTTTTTGTTGTCGGGATGTTCAAGAACCCGGCCACGTCCAATTGTATTTTTGTCCATCTGATGAGTTAAACCTTTTTCAACTGATTTTTATAGTTCGTTCTTATGTTCTTATGTTGTACTGTTATATATACCACTGTCCCAGGTAAAGGGGGGATTCCGCTAACATGTTTAACCCCTCCACATTATTTATGTATGTGCCTGTCCCAAGTCAGGAGCCTGTAATTCAGTGGTTGTCGTTTGTTTATGTGTTAAATATTGAATCATATTTGTTTTTCGTTATTTTTTTTTATAAATAAGGCCTTTAGTTTTCTAGTTTAAATTGTTTTGCATTGTCATATCGGGGCCTTTTATAGCTGACTATGCGGTATGGGCTTTGCTCATTGTTGAAGGCTGTACGGTGACCTATGAGTGTTAATGTCTGTGTCGTGTTGGTCTCTTGTGGACTGTTGTCCCATTGGCAGTCATACCACATCTTCCTTTTTATAGTTGAAAATTTCATTCACCAGAAGATCTCAACACTGTTCCAGAATATCTCAACCGGTACCAGAAAATCTCAACATGACATACTTTATAACATATTTAGCATAATGAAATTATATTAGTAAAGAAAAAGAACAAACTATAATTTTATGTTTATAATGTTTTAGAAAAATACTAATTTACTAATATATATGCTAGTTTATCAATGATATCACTGTCATTTTGTCAATAGCAGACTGCGCTGGCCATATTTACCTGCTAGAGAAAAGTCATTACGATGTCATTTTAAATCCCATTCATTTGTGTTATACACGAGACAAACTGTAATTCAAATATCTCTGGCATGACATTCTCCGATTTTACAAAAAACGCATTGATTTTCAGTAAATTGACGAAAAGTCGACCTACCCTGTGTTTATTTTGAATATTTTGAACCAGAATAGCTCAACAGGAAGTGCCAGAATACTTTTTTCCGTCTCAACATTTGGTTGAGATTAGATGGTTTACCAGGCGTGTATATAGTTCAACTTATACGTAGTAATATCAAACTTTTACGTTGGCACTGCGTTGGTTTAATGTATAAAACGTTCGAATCATATAAAATATAATGTGCTGTATGATGAACAGGTTTAAATTAACTAAGCTTTAGTTTTTGTATATATTATTTATTCATTGTTTTTATTATGTTGTTCTCATATTCTTCTCTGAATGTGGACTTGTTTTTTGTATACGGTCTCTATATTTTCATTACTGTCACTTGATGCCAAATGTTTTTATGTTGGATAATGGTTTGAATTCGATCACCATTTAATACCATGCATTTTCTCCTTCAAAAATAGACGTAATCCTACATAATTGTATGTAAATGAATGAAGCATGAATTATTTAACATATTTATTGTCATCGAAGACATTAAACATCTGTTACGACAATACGTTTCGATAAAATTAACAAAATATGATATTAATTACGCGTCAGTAGTAAATAGTAAAAAAATGATTGCTCAGATTGGGGACATGTTATCGTCTCTTTGTGTGCATAATTTGTTTATAAAAATAAAAGAAGAATGTGTCTGAGGACACGAATGTCCCCGCTCAAGCTTTGCAATTTTCCAAATAAAAAAGGGGCATTACTCTAAAACACTATAAGCTTATAAGTGACTTGCTACCCAAATTCAAACTCTGTCTGCGCGTTTTTGGTTCTTAGCATTGTATAAGAGTTTCATAAAATTTGAATGAGGAAACGAAAATAAGACGGACGGAAGGACGGCCAAGGGTACATTTGGAACACTTAATGCCCCCATTGCCTTCGGCGGGGGCATAACAAGAATAAGATGTGGTATGATTGCAAATGAGACAACTCTCCACCTGAGACCAAATGACATAGAATTTACAACTATAGGTCACCATACGGCCTTCAACAATGAGCAAAACACAAATCGCAGTCTGCTTAAAAGGCCCCGGAATGGCTAATACAAAACAACGCAGTTACTGACAGCTAATTCAAAGAATGTTCCTTTGAGTAAATGTCGGCGGTATGTTTAGAAAATTCTTGATTAATTAACGAAAAAATGTTGTTGAATTTGTCAATTAAATGCAATTTAGACGGGTCTTTACTGAGTTTTGTCATAAGCTGTGATTCATAATAGTACAAGAACAAGTCTGCTAATAAAGGGGCTAAATAGTTGCCCATAGGAATACCTGCAACTTGTCGATACACGTACACAAATTCAATCAAGAATAAATTACCAGCTCAATCATCTCATCACACCTCCGGTAAGTCTATTTATCATATTTACCTTTCTCATTGGAGAAGAAGGCTTTAAATGAGTTGCAGCAAATATATTTGCAATCAGATTTATCAAACGACCATTAAACTAAATAAGAAAACTTTTGTTTGATAAGATTGTGTGGAAGAGTAGTGTGAAGAGTTGAAAAGTAAAAACTGTCAACAGAATCAAAAGCACTTAATTTATCTAAAACGTCCACAGAATTTGTGTATGTCATATGTGTTATTTCGAAAGTTAATGATAGGTTCTTTGATAGTAGTTACGGAACCTAGTTAAAATCACTGAAAGATTAGTTGTAGAACACTTACTAGAGACCGAGATGAAACTATATTTAAATTACTTGTTTTTGTGTAGTTTAGGTAACCAATACATAGTATGGACCTTCAAATGTTCAGAAGAGGCCTTAAGTTGTGTTGCAGTGATGATACGATTGTTTACTATATGCATCTCTGTGGAACGCACGGACTTAAAAGAAGAAGAATTCAAAATTTCATTCGTAAGAACATCCGTGTAGTATTTACGGCATACCATCACCACATTGTTTGCTGTTGTCTCGGCCGGTACAAACACAAACCGCTTTGCGAGTCTTTGAAGTTTGTTTCTTATTCTAGAAATGGACGTATTATGTACCCCTTTATTTATTTCTAAATTATTTTCAAAATGTCATATTCGAATATCCACAACATTTATACATTTGTTTGAGTAAGAATCAAGAGATCTTTTATCAGATTTTCCCCATTTACACCAACGTTTACAATACTAAGAAAAGGCGTCTTTTATGTCATGACGACACTGTTTCTAATCTATTTTAGATGGAGGACGATGTTTTGGTCCTTTTTTCACAAAGTTTTTAACCTCTCGGATTTGAACGATATTGAGGTTCGCCGTAATAACATAGCCATTCGGGTCATACATAAATTTCGACGATTCACAGTCTCACGTTAGAGGAGTATTGTTTTCTACACTGACGCCTGGTGTTACTAAAGTAGGATTAAAAAACTAAACTTCTATTCGGTTTTTGCATGTTTACGAAAAAATAGATGGTTTTGTGTTCTCAAAATAGGGAGGTACAAAGTGTTGATTGGAAGAGTCATGAAATTTACTCGATATTGAATGACAAAAAGCTGTAATTATACGCGAATATTCATAGAGTGTGCTGAAAAACGAGATCGTGTCACACTCCTTGAGAATATCATGTAATTTACTAATTAGTTTACCATATATTTCCATATATTTAAAATCAAATGAGCGTTTAACATAAACTGATAAATGGATATAGTATGCTTCTTCCGAGTATACATAATAAAGTATTTTTCTGCATACATAATCAAATTGATTACATGATAAAATATTATCATTGTCCGTGTTTACGTAAAAGATAAATAAATACTCAATTTAAAACACTAAAAACGCAATAATTTCAATTTCATGTTAGTTAAGTGTTGTATAATATACATTTAAGATAAAAGGCATTTTATTACGATTTCGATTTGGATGTATATTAGCAAATATATTGAATAAAATTGCAAGTAAATAATTAAGTTTAAAAGCTTATTTAAGTGGAAGGTAACGGGATGCTTAAAGGAAGAGTTAGGTTAAAGAGTGACAGAATAATGTCAAAGATATCGGTCTAGTGACAGAACGGGCTAGGTGAAAAGGCAAGAGATTTTTAAAACGCAGAGTATAAAAATAAATAATGAAATTAATGTTCATGTTGTACTTATACTAAAGACACTTCATAAAAAGTTTCCCCAAGAGGAATGATAAACAAGTTTAAGAAACGAAGTGATAGAAACGAGGTGAAATAAGAATGAAAATGAGGAACTGAAGCATTTCAAAGACTGAACTTTTATGTTGTTTTAATAAGTGGCATTTAACAGATTTGGCCCAACCAATTAAATAGGGAACAGGTTCCCTAAATATATAACAGTACTCAATTAGGAATATATGTATTTTCAACGTATTAAAATGAAAAACTTTAGATGCAAACAATTTTTCTATAGAACCATATATCAAGGATAGGTGTTTATTCCAAATAGAATTTTCAAACAATTCCCCGAGAACGCAGACTAACAGGTACAAATAAAAAATTGACAGAATGCATATCTACATCAGAAAAAATAATAATAATTCCGAAGAGAGCTTAAACTACAAATTTGAAAGATTTTGGCCAAAAAGTAAAAAATACCGAGTAAGCAATTACAATTCTAAAATTGAAGAAAAACAACATCTAGGCTGAAGACAAATTTCAATCTACGGAACTTGCAGCCTTATAATTCCGAAGAGCTTAAACCGGAAATTTTGAAAGATTTTGGCCAAAAATTAAAAAATACCTAGTAAGCAATAACAATTCAAAAATTGAAAAAAAAAACAACATCTAGGCTAAAAAAAAAAACCCCAAAAAAAAAAAAAACGATAAAACCCAAGAAATCTATGACTATAATAGTTTAGGACATCGTTTAATAAAAATGCTTTTTTATCGGACTTTTTTTTTAGCAAACATCGTTATTATCATCACCGAAACGTTTAACGGGGGCCATCATGTTTTGACCTATAATATGTGTTGTGCTACAGATGGCTCACTCTAATTCTGTAGATTGCTGAGTCAGATTGTTCATTCTCAATACAGTTTAGTCTTTAAAAATGTTTAATTACATATTTACATTTTCACGGGTAGTAACCTCATCATATCGAGAAGCGTTTAGTACAGTTATTTTGTCATAGTTTGGTTAAGATGAACATGATTGTGTTAAGTTACTTCTCCGAACGATTGTCTCAGTTCTATTCAAAGGAGCAAATAAAAAGCAAAAAATATGTTTTAATCTGCTTTATTAGTCAAACGATCTACATTAGAATTGTTGTTTTCAAGAAACTAACGCAGAATAAGCAAACTATCGAAATTGCTATGGTTTGGTTAAGCTATGACATGGTTCGGTTAAGCGTCATGGTTTTGATCAAGTTTGTCATGGTTTAGATTCAAATTAATATATATGTGTTTCAGTTCAATATTGATAGTTTGTTTAAAAACGCTTGTAATTAAACAAAGTTACACAATTTACCAACTGACTAAGAAGAAAAACAAGCCTTTCAAACAAAATTGACATGTTGTAATTGGCAAAGCGTACATTAAACAATTTAACTACATTTATTCGTGAATTGTGGATTTTAAAAAACTCTTAAAGAACTTCTGGATAAATGTAAATCTCGATCTTTCTCTGAAATACATTTTTTCAACCCTGTATACCACTAGTCCCTATGTGTAATTGATAAATCGGTTTAAAGAAATAATCCATAATGTTTTTCAACATAAAAATGGTAGCGCACGCTATATATACATCTATTACTTTGGGATACCATACTGCATATTTTGTTAATAGTGAACAAAAAAATAAAACATGCTACACAGAGGAACAAGTGACCAGTATGCTGGAGTTTCTTATTGAAAACATATTTGTTGAATTTGGAGGTAGACTTTGTCACTAAATTGTCGGCATTTTTATGGGAACGAACTGTGCGGCAGCGACCTCTTCTTATCTTCATATGAGTCGGAGTTCCTTCAGACATTTGTAAAAACAAGAAGATCAAAGAAACCAGATCATTTAATTTCACATTCAGATATATTGTTCTTTCCATTAACAATCCACACTTTTCTGATTGAATTCCATTAATATATCCCCAGAACTAGAAATTAAAGGAACAACAGACACAGCTTCCTCTGCCTCATTTTTAGACTTATACCTCGAATTTGACATGAGCGGTCATCTCAGTACCAGAATCTAGTATGATCATGACAAACGAGGATTTTAATTTGAAATTATCAGTTTCCCCAACCTTAGCAGTAATATACCAACTTCTCCTTGCATATGGGATATACATTTCCCAACTCATTCGATGTTCAAGAACTTGCAGATGCTACTCAGAATTTGTAAACCGTCACCAGTGTCTGATCAGAAAGTTGATGAACCAGTGGTATGTTAAAGAACTCTCGTCCTTTTGTTATGGTATTCTTTTATTTGTCTTTGTAAATTATTAATTTAACTGTTTAGTCTATTGTTGGCCCAATCCATTTGACGTGGCTCGGTACTTATACATCCCGTCATTGTGTTATTGTGCTATGACACATTTTTATATTCTTGTCTTTTCGTTTTTGCTTATGTGCTTTGTCTATATGCCTTTTTGTTTTTCTTTGTTGACATATTTGCTTTGTTTTATAGTGATTAAGATTTTAACACAATGTTGCCAGCTGTACTCTTATTTTTGACATTTTTACCTTTTATGATTGTTTGTTTTGTTCCCACATCGTCGTCAATATAATTGAATTTTATGCGACTGTTATAACATGTGAGAGGTTAAGCTGGCTATAAAACCAGGTTTAATCCACCAATTTCTTCAGAAAAAATGTCTGTACCAAGTCAGGAATATGACAGTTGTTATCCATTCGTTTGATGTATTTCAGTTTTTAATTTTACCACGTTTAGGGAATTTCCGTTTAGAATTGTCCTTGAAGTCCCGTATTTTTGTTATTTTGCTTTTATATTTTTAATAGTCACTACACCTCTTTTAAACTATCTTTTGAGATACTAATTACAAAACCAGAAAGCACTGCTTCTGTTTCACATAAATTATTTTCCTTATGTCCATGATGGACTCTGTCGGGGATATCGTGAGCGGCATCACTTGTAAAATAGGTAAAGATGTCTACTTAAAAACGTATCTGCTAGTCAAAACGTAATTTTTGTTTTACATTTTTTTCTAGTAAAATATACATCTGTTGTTTTATTTTGAACCCGTCTATGATGAATAAAAGGAGATGTGGGGTTATACGCCCATGATATATAGTACCTCAACTACAAAACTAACCAAACGATACCAAGAGGACACAATAAGTCTTCTAATTAGTATGGCGTTCATTATCACTGCACTAGTATATATTTGTTTACGGGCCAGCTGAAGGACGCCTCCGGGTGCGGGAATTTCTCGCTACATTGAAGACCTCTTGGTGACCTTCTGCTGTTGTTTTTTTTTCTATGGTCGGGTTGTTGTCTCTTTGGCACATTCCCCATTTCCATTCTCAATTTTATTCAACCATCCACGAAACAAATTGTTTTAACGCGTGACATGGACAACAGTTAAAACTTATTTGTTTTATAAACTATTAGTAAAATTTAAAAAAAAATTAAAAAATACACACAAGTTTCGAATTTAAATAGATGAAAAATCACAATTTCGAATTAGAATGAAGCCGATTTAATGTCCATTTTAATCAATTATTATTACGAACGAAAACAATAATTATGTTTTTGTAATATTGTATACGTGGGTTTTCTCATTTAATTTTTTTTACGTATAATTTTGTCGGAGCCTTTTATAGCATGCTAAGAGGTAGGGATTTGTTCATTGTTGAAGGCCGTACGGCGACATATAGTTGCTAACATCTACGTCATTTTGGTCTCAGGTGGATAGTTTTACTCATTGGCACCATGTACTTAATATATATGATACTACATTGAATGTGGGTATATATGTCCTTTTGTATTCCAAATAAAACGTTTAAAAAAAGAGTATTTCAAAAGTTATATGATGTCTGTTTATTTTAATCATTACTTTTCCTTCATTCGCGATTAGAATCACATAACTGAACCATGTTCAACATGAAATAAACCATGACACGAATGAACCAAACCATGACACCGAATTTTCTGTAATCTCAAATTGTGTGCAGTAGGGGCTGTTTTTCGGGAAAATTGACGACAGTTTTATATGATAACAAAATATGTGATGGAGCAAACAGTAAGAAAAACACTTTTCTTTATGCATTAGAAACGAATCACAACTTTTAAATTTTGACATTCGCAAGCATTATTCTGTGTCAAATTTATAACTATATGATACACATTTTGATGTACTAACATATTAGCTATAAACAAAGATACTTACGAGCTTGAATTTGTTGTCATTAGTTCATTTAACAAAATATTTGAATGTTTATATTTTGGCACTATTTGTCATCAAAAACACTTAACACAACCGTGTTCATCTTAACCAAACTATGACAAAATCACTGTACTAAACGCTTCTCGATATGACGAGGTGACTACCCGTGATTTTTCTCTGCACTTTCCCTTCCCTTTTAATTTACCTCTTTTATGTTTTAAAAATGTTCGCTGGAATTTTTTGGTTTTTTTTTAATTGCCCCTTGGCGGTCATGGTTCTTTGGCTTCTGATAAAGACAATTTTTATATATTTTTGTCAGATCAAGTAAAACAACAGTTTCCTTCTCCAGTATGTCCGGAATGTGTGCTCTTTTAAAAGAATTACAAGTAAAAAAAAACATTAAAAAAAGTTGCGCTGAGAACGGTGAAAAATATCATTATAATCTAAATAACTTAAAGGGTCCTATCAGTGTATATCAATCAGATAGCATCCTGTGTTTAATGTTCAAAAAATTAAACACAAAAGTGCCCCTTCTGGAGGTGTCCAATTTAATAAGACCACATACTGACCAATTCAGAAATTGAACTTTACGTTGCGTAGTCTTAGGATTATCTTAAATGATGTCTAGACAAACCTGAATATCAAATTAAAGCTATAAACAGATTCAAGTAAGGAAAACCCATTTCCCACTTGGTCCATAAATATTTTGTATCATATATTTTTATATGATATATTCATCATACGGATATCAGGATTGAAATTATGTACGCCAGACCCGCGTTTCGTCTATAAAAGACTCATCAGTGACGCCCGAATAAAAGAAGTTAAAAAAGTCCAAATAAAGTACCAAGTTGAAAACATTAACGACCCAAAATTCCGAAAGTTTTTTGTAATCTATACCTGGGGGTAGAAAAGCTTAGTATTTGAAAAAAAGTCAAACTTTTGTAAAGGGTTAATTTATAATTATGACCATATCAGTAATAATTCATGTCAACATTGAAGTGCTTACTAAATCATAATTATTCATTTTGGTGAAAGACGAAAAGAAATGACTGGTTCTTTAAGAAACTTTAAAGTAAGATGATACTTAAAGTTTCATTACAACATAACAGTCAAAAATACATTTCTAAGTGGTAATTAGAAAAGACTCCTTGCTACGAAAATGTTTCATCATATCTTGATGTTCCATTATTAGCACATTGAACGTAGTCATCAGTTTCCACGTCATTTGGGAAAGAGAATCGTAAGAGATAAGAGAATCGTAAGAGATAAGGAAAAACTCCTTGCCACAAACATGTTTCGTCATACCTTGATCTGCTAGCACATTGAACGTTATTATCAGTGCCACGTCCTTTGCACTTTTACTCAAACAGTGTTGTTGATTCTGTGAACCCCATAAACCATCCAATAACAAAACACACCCTGGTGGAGTGACATCTGGTGCCCAGTAGTAAATTTTGTCATCAGTAAAGCCATAAACAAATGACCCATACTTTGTATTAATACTGTTTGTTGTCCCGTCTGTCATGGAGGAACCAGCTGGATAGAACTGGTAGCCCTGATTATTTCCACTTTCTGCTTTTGTCTGAAACGGATGAATTACCCTTTTAATTTCTATAGTATTATCCATACTTTTTAAGGTAAAATGAATACGTAGATCAGAAACATGTAGTCTCATGTCAAAGAAAGAACAAAGGAAAAAATAATGCAGTTTACATTTTATTGATGAGTAATCCAGTTTGTTATAAAGGAACCAGCTCATTTTTTTTTAATTTTTTTCTGATTTCTGATTTCACCTTCATCTAGATATGTACTAAAAAGTAAAAGCAAAATAGGTCGAGTTAATTTAGGCACTCAATAGAGTGACACACTTCTCCAATTGAAAGGGACAAAACTTGAGGCTTGCCTGACTAGCGTTTTAGAAATTTATAATGTAATTGTAGAGAGTTGATAGTAATTCAAAAGCAACTCTTCTAACTAAAAGAGTTGTCTGACAACTTTTGTCTAAATTGACAGTTAGAAGATCTTGAATTTCTGAACTTATCTGCCACTGTCAGATTTTCTCTATCGAAAACGGAATAATAGACCCGTATTTCTATTTTGAGCCATTCCGCCCATGTGGGTTGGCCGGCATGGATTTCGTTCGTTTTATTTCTTGGCACCATAAAGATCATTCACACACATATTGGTTGTCCGGGTTTCGTTTTTTTTGTCCTTTTTTTGTTTTATCGGCCCTTCAACATTTGTACTAGGTTTTGGATTTTCAAATATTTTGACCTAGAGCATCTCTATTGAGACATTTATTGTCGATATGCGCATCTTGTACAGTAAAATTGGTATCATTAATGTTATTGAAATTAGTTCAGAAGTTTCAGAGGAGAAGATATTTGAAAACGTTAGAGACGGACGTACGAAAATTAGTTAAAATACGTCATTTATGGACAATAACGCCATATGGAGTAATTCAATGGTTTCGATGATATTGGCACTTTTTGTAGATTTTATATTGCTGATTATTTTTGTCATTAACAGCTTCTGCGTTTTTAGATAGTAGACCAAAGAATTGTTCAGTTCAGAATACTAACTCCTACTAGGAGTCATCTGAAAATTTTTGTAAAAATATACAGAAATTAGATCTAAATATTTTGAACATTTTTGCCCTGTCTCTTTTCTGATGGTTTTCAGGAAATAAGATAATTCATGCATTTTACCCGTATGTTCTATTTTTCACCATGGCGAGTAGGCGACCATGTTTGTTATAACTGACCGAAATTTTAAAAAATCCACAACATAGATGCTCTTAAGTAATGATCTTTCATTTAAGTTTGGTTGAAATTGGTTCAATAACAAGGAGAAGATCTAGGAAAAAGTTTACGACGGACGGCGACGGACGCCAAGTGATAGCAAAACTACAAGACCTTAAAAGAGTACAGCGTTCTCAAATGACTATACTGAAAACTAAAATTCGTTCATAACAAACCCGACCAAAACCGAAACTGAAATCCGATGCTGAAGTAGCACTATTGTTGAATTACTAAAAAAAATGCCTTAGTGCTTCAAATATTGCATAACATTAAGCATGCATAATCTAAGTGTCATGAAATGCTGTGTGGCTAATTGTTGAATCGACAAAAATGGATGCATTCCATGATATTTTCTGAGATATAATTAGTGAAGCATGGTATTGGTCACTCTTGATAATTGTGGAAAAAAATTGTGGAAAATACTTTGTTTACAAAAGAAAATATAAATGCTACCCTCAGAGTATACGTTAACATCATGCTAAGTTAATAAAAGCAAAAGATACCAAAGGGATATTCAAACTCATAAGTCGAAGACAAACTAACAACACCATGGCAAAAACGAAAACGACGAAACAACACACATTCTACAAAACACTACATAGAAGAGAAAAGACTGAGCAACATGAAGCCAACTAAAAATTTGGGTGCGATCAAGGGTGTTCCAGAAGGGTAAGAAGATCCTGATCCACATGTGACACCCATCGTGTTGCTCGTGGAAGTACGAATTAAGTATTCGAAAAACTGAGAAGGTTAAGAAAGATTTTATTTCCACTTACCGAAAACAGAAGCAAGTTTTTGTTATCTTGAAATGAATACCCTGAAACAGATATAAAGCTGGAACTCGTTATGTACGAGGTTTGCTCCAGGACAATTGGATTGTGTTCAAAACTTTTAAAATTCCATACAAATGCCCTCACTCTAACTGTCTCGCTGTATCCGAATTCACCAGATTCTCCCCAACCATTAATAGCATTAAACGGAACACCTGTATATAAAATGAGAAAATTAGCATTAGTATAAAATATATTAACTGACGGAAAATGGTATGCAAATGTATAAGATAAAATATATTGCTGTTTTTCACATGTAGTAATGACTAAGTCTTATTTATTGATTAGGAACTCATCGTGAAATGAAAGCTTTTTTTCTTACTGCGATTTTGAGGTTAAGAAATCAATAAAACGCCATTGTTTTGCTTCGGAGTTGTGAATAAAACATCGTGTAATAATTTTGTATTTCATCTGAGTCGTTATGGTGAAATTTGGTACGTACTTCATTATACAAGCTTTCTATAGCTAGCTAAGATGGATGGATAGATTGTTGTTTCATGTCCAATGGGAAAGTTTTATAAAAATAAGGATATGTGGTATGATTGCCAATAAGACAACTATTCACCAAGTTCAAATGAAGTGGATGTAAGCAATTATAGGCAACCCTTCGACCTTCAACAATGAGAAAACCCATTACCGTATTGTCGGCTATAAAAGCCCCGACATGAAAAATATGAAACAATTCAATTGAGAAAACTAACGGCCTAATTTTTATATATATAGTATAGATTTATGTATAGCAGGACGAAAACATTACTATATGTACTAGACTGACATGCTTAACCGGACTTCTAAAGCCGTACGTTGACCTATTTTTGCTTACTTCCACATCATTTGGTTCCTGGTATATAGCTGTCTCACCGACAATCAAACTTAATCCCCTTATGTTTATATTCTTATGTTTTAGTTTACGAATAAGGAGTCATCAGACATGTCACCCTATCCGGACACTTAATTCAAACATCGAGCCTACCAGATTTTGATCTTACTCCTAAATGCTATGCGCTCACTACAGAAGGAGCAAATACCAATTCTCAGGTGTTTGGTCTGATTCGGCAGGGATAGAGAATATCGAGGTTGAGAAACAAATAGTATATATTAGATTTGTTTTAGAGATTAAATATTGTTTCCAACTCCTGATTACTACTAGATGTTGAAATATTGCTGTTTAGAGTAATTGAAAATTGCTCCTAATGAGCAAATCTGTCATGAAATAAACCAATGAAAATATAAAAGAGACTTATTACAAATTGAAACAAGCAATTCAGCAGATTTTCTTAAGTCTTCGTGGTTGTTTTTTTCGTGTGTCATTGTTATGACTCTAGGGACGATTTTTGTAAAGTTGTTTAAAACGGAATGTTTTTGATTTAACTGGTCAAAAAAAAAAAAAAAAAAAAAATAGTATACTATGATTTGACGTTTCAACGATAATTCTTACCATTAGCTTTTGACGGTCCTGGTCCTCTTTTTGGAACCCATAATCTGATTTGACTACCACTAAATGCAAATACGACACCTCCAAAAGCACCACTGGATGTTTCATAAAAGACGCTACCTGTTGTTCAAAAGAAATTTAACCCAAATAATACCATAACAGGACACTCATTCTAATATGACGTCCTTATTACGCTTTGTAAACAAAGCCGTGTTCTAATGAGCACAAAATATGTTTGACACATGCGCACACATTTACTGTTTATATTAAAGTTATTTCCATCGTTATTCTATAAAATATATACATTCAAGTATCTTACATAAACTATTATAATGTATGTTATATCGAACAACATATATTTACCCTGCTCGTATTTTTTAAACTTATCAAATATGAAATGTAATGTACAGACTCCTCGGGGAGGAAACGGGAACAGCTAAACATTTTTACGGTATTTCCGTACGCTTCGACCTATAAAAATACTTTATTTGTCCTATTAGAATCGAAATAATTCCTTCATCTTATGCTCTATGCTCATTTTAACATAGGTAGGCATTACATTTGACTACATTTTACACCTCGCTAACGCTCAGTGTAAAATATCGACAAATATAATGCCTACCCATGTTAAAATGAGCATAGAGCATGACATGAAGGAATTATTTCTTAAATATACTTGTTGGCATGATACGGGTTATGTTCTTCTCATATATTTTATGATGGTATGATACTAAAACCCTAACGGGAGGGATTGTGCTTGATTTTCATATGATGAAGACATAATCTTTCAATCAGTTTAATTGAGGTCTGGAGCTGGCATGTCAGTAACTGCTAGAAGTCCTTTGTTAATTTATGTATCATTGTCTTTTTGCATAGTTTCTTTTGTTACCTATTCTGACATCGGACTCGGACTTTTTTAAAACTGGGTTTTACTGTGCGTATTGCTGTTTGTTTGTTTATTCTACATTGCCTAGAGGTATAGGGGAGGGTTGAGATCTCACAAAACATGTTTAACCCCGCCGCATTTTTGCGCCTGTCCCAAGTCAGGAGCCTCTGGCCTTTGTTAATCTTGTATGTTTTTTATTTTTATTTTAGTTCATTTATATGTTTTTTAATTTTAGTTTATTTATATGTTTTGGAGTTCAGTATGACGTCTATTTTCACTGAACTAGTACACATTTTTGTTTAGGTGCCAGCTGAAACCCGCCTACGGGTGCGGAATTTTCTCGCTGTGTTGAAGACCCATTGGTGGCCTTCGGCTGTTTTCTGCTCTTCGGTCGGGTTGTTGTCTCTTTGACACATTCCCCATTTCCATTCTCAATTTTATCACAAAAAAGGTTATTATTTGATTTTCTCTGATATCTAATCACAAGTTATTAAAAATAATAACTTAGTTAGAGTAGGTTTCTATTGCTGTCCCAGGTTAGGGGGAGGGTTGGGATCCCGCTAACATGTTTAACCCGCCACATTATGTATGTATGTGCCTGTCCCAAGTCAGGAGCCTGTAATTCAGTGGTTGTCTATGTGTTACTT
Organism: Mytilus edulis; assembly: GCF_963676685.1. Lineage (NCBI taxonomy): Eukaryota > Metazoa > Mollusca > Bivalvia > Mytilida > Mytilidae > Mytilus > Mytilus edulis. The sequence continues at coordinate 65,326,565 of NC_092344.1, read as the reverse complement.
ATTTGTTTTTCGTTCATTTTTTGTACATAAATAAGGCCGTTAGTTTTCTCGTTTGAATTGTTTTACATTGTCATTTCGGGGCCTTTTATAACTGACTATGCGGTATGGGCTTTGCTCATTGTTGAAGGCCATACGGTGACCTATATTGTTAATGTCTGTGTCATTTTGGTCTCTTGTGGATAGTTGTCTCATTGGCAATCATACCACATCTTATTTTTATACACACTGTCCAACTTTACAACATATGTATCCATGGACATTGGCATCGTCAATATTGTGCTTACAGTATATGTTATAAGTCTGGCGGTGTTTTATGTTTTATATATATATATATATAAATGCGCAATCAAGACAAAAAAAATGAGACCTTCATCATTCTTAGTTATTTGTTTAGAAATACAATAAACCTAATTACTATTTCGGCGGAATCTGCGACACTTGACCAAAGATTTTTGCGACATTTGAACTATAATTGGCGGCATACAACAATCACTTTTGCATTGTTGCCTCAGACAATTTCTCTTATGACGTCTAAATTTTACGGGAACGTCTGTGATGGTCAGTAATGGAGGTCAAATAGCGATAAGGTGTATTGCTTGAACACCTTATTAAGAAGTATGTCTGCTAGGCTTAGGTATGTTCCGGTAATACACACAATAGAACTGCCAGGCTAAGTTATTTTCTGCCAATACAACCAATTTACCTGCCAAAAGCAAGGATCCTTAGGTTGTTAAGATAAACGTGTTCCGGTTTTAGTCTGATGCCACCTTTTCGATGATACCGATGATTTAATTTAGAAAAGATAGCAAAACATCTATAGATTGTCAATTAACATTTTTGTATAGAATCTTAAGCAATAACAATATAGTATTACCTTGTGCCTCATAAATCCAGCCTTGCTCAATGTGTACTCTTACAATAACCCACGTTGGTCTCTGCCCATGTGTTAAAGACTTGAAATCGCCTAATGTAAAACAAGAATAGTGCATGAATAAAGTCGAATATCTTCAATAAAAAAAGATTCATGGTTACTATCTTGATTAGGCAACATCTTCATTGGTGCAGAATCTAAGTAAGATTTCCGTACTTGACCTGCAGGACAGAAAATCACGTGGTACATAACACTACAGGGAGATAACTCTGTAAAAATCAGCTGAACGTTTTAATTACGTTCTATTGTTAAAGAAATATTAAGCTTCTCAATGATTAAAATTAGTGTTTGTCAAACTGTTATATAGCCAATGAAATTTTTCCGATAAAGTGTGTGGTTCAAGTTTTTTTAAATTTTCAAATATTTGTCCAAGGAACAAAGTAAATATTTTGTTAAATTTTTATAAAAATTAAACGAGCCAAATTAATTTAACTTGCTAGTTGGACAAGGTGAGATAAAAATCTTTAATTAAGAAGGGAGGTCCATGCCCCAAGCGCGTATGGGCATTATATAAAGAGGGTTACTATGTCAGAATCCCGCATCGGGCGCCAGACTTTTATGTCATAGTTTTTTACGTTTATTCATAGCACTGCACACAACCATGAAATGATCCTCATCACATGCATCTTTAAAAATGCAATGAATTAGTATAATAAAACAGCATATGAGATATTGTCACCGAAACTGCATTTTATTACCAGATATACATATTAATTTTTTAGAGGATATATTAAGATCTTGGATTATAGGTCAACGGAAGGAATCAAACCAAAACTAATAATTATAGTTATCTCTGGGGAGATGATGACGACGGACTAAACAAACTTTTTGAAATTGTGTTTTTTCTATTTATGTTTGAACATTTAAATGTTCAAAAGCGAGACTGATAGGCAAATAGTACATGCGATGTCCTAAGTTGGTTAAATTCTAGATCTATGGTCTTTTTGGTAGATATTTGTCTCTTTGGAAATTATATCAAACATCATCTCCTTATTTTCATGAATATTCATTTAATTTAAGTAGAATTTTTCAAATTGAACGCTGAATTTTTATTAGGGGTTGTTCTCAAAAGTACAAATCGTCCACTTATAAAACGGGGCTGAACATTGGTGCTCCTGAAAGGAAAACTTCCTTGAAGCAGTAACCCTCTAACAGGCAGAAGCTAGCGAACAATAGCTAGCGAACAATAAGCCAGCGAACAATAAGGCGATATATCGAGAAACCAAAAAACCGAATAAGACAACAACGGTCGTTAAATAAAAAAATATTCAAAAAGGCAGAAAATCAGTTAAAATATAGCAATTTTAACTCAATTTTGAAATGGTTTTTATCCAATCCATTGATTTAACAAGTCGCATAACTTTTTAGGCTAATATTCAGTACCACAATAACTCTGCACCTATCAACGAATTATTTGTAGGTGTAGGGCCACCAATGTACCCACTTCAATTTAGAACGTATGTAAAAGTAGTCCTACCCTGTATATTATAGCACCTTTTATGTCATTGTTTAATTTAGAGCTCAAAATTTGAAAAAAATGTCAAAAAATTAGGGGGGTCGGCCTATTCCAGGGCTTCTAGAGAAAAATAATGAGGGGTGTCACGGGGAATGACTATATAGGTCTTGTAGAGGAGAAACAGGCGCTTCTTTGCGCTAGGTATCGAAGGGCGCTATGTTCAAAAATCTGAAACTAGAGCTCAAAATTTGAAAAAAAGGTCAAAAATTAGGGGGGTCGGCCTATTCTAGGACTTCTAGAGAAAAATAATGAGGGGTGTCACGGGGTATGACTATACAGGTCTTGTAGAGGAAAAACAGGCACTTCTTTTGCGCTAGGTATCGAAATGCGCTATGTTCAAAAATCTGAAACTAGAGCTCAAAATTTGAAAAAAAGGTAAAGAAATGAGGGGGGTCGGCCTATTCTAGGACTTCTAGAGAAAAATAATGAGGGGTGTCACGGGGTATGACTATACAGGTCTTGTAGAGGAGAAACAGGCGCTTCTTTTGCGCTAGGTATCGAAGGGCGCTATGTTCAAAAATCTGAAACTAGAGCTCAAAATTTGAAAAAAAGGTAAAAAAAATAGGGGGGTCGGCCTATTCTAGGACTTATAGAGAAAAATAATGAGGGGTGTCACGGGGAATGACTATATAGGTCTTGTAGAGGAGAAACAGGCGCTTCTTTTGCGCTAGGTATCGAAGGGCGCTATGTTCAAAAATCTGAAACTAGAACTCAAAATTTGAAAAAAAGGTAAAAAAATGAGGGGGGTCGGCCTATTCTAGGACTTCTTGAGAAAAATAATGAGGGGTGTCACGGGGTATGACTATACAGGTCTTGTAGAGGAGAAACAGGCGCTTCTTTTGCGCTAGGTATCGAAGGGCGCTATGTTCAAAAATCTGAAACTAGAGCTCAAAATTCGAAAAATTTGTCCAAAAAATTGGGGTAGGGTCGGCCTATTCCAGGAGTTCTAGAGAAAAATAATGGGGGGGGGGGGGGGGGGGGTGTCACGGGATATGACTATATAGGTCTTGTAGAGGAGAAATAGGCGCTTCTTTTGCACTAGGCATCGAAGGGCGCTATGTTCAAAAATCTGAAACGAGAGCTCAAAATTCGAAAAATTTGTCAAATAAATGGGGGTAGGGTCGGCCTATTCCAGGAGTTCTAGAGAAAAATAATGGGAGGTGTCACGGAGTATGACTATATAGGTCTTGTAGAGGAGAAACATGCGCTTCTTTTGCGCTAGGTATCGAAGGGCGCTATGTTCAAAAATCTGAAACTAGAGCTCAAAATTTGAAAAAAAGGTCAAAAAATTAGGGGGGTCGGTCTATTCTAGGACTTCTAGAGAAAAATAATGAGGGGTGTTACGGGGTATGACTATACAGGTCTTGTAGAGGAGAAACAGGCACTTCTTTTGCGCTAGGTATCGAAGGGCGCTATGTTCAAAAATCTGAAACTAGAGCTCAAAATTTGAAAAAAAGGTCAAGAAATTAGGGGGGTCGGCCTATTCCAGGGCTTCTAGAGAAAAATAATGAGGGGTGTCACGGGGAATGACTATATAGGTCTTGTAGAGGAGAAACAGGCGCTTCTTTTGAGCTAGGTATCGAAGGGCGCTATGTTCAAAAATCTGAAACTAGAGCTCAAAATTTGAAAAAAAGGTAAAAAAATTAGGGGGGTCGGCCTATTCTAGGACTTCTAGAGAAAAATAATGAGGGGTGTCACGGGGTATGACTATACAGGTCTTGTAGAGGAAAACCAGGCACTTCTTTTGCGCTAGGTATCGAAGGGCGCTATGTTCAAAAATCTGAAACTAGAGCTCAAAATTCGAAAAATTTGTCCAAAAAATTGGGGTAGGGTCGGCCTATTCCAGGAGGTCTAGAGAAAAATAATGGGGGGTGTCACGGGATATGACTATATAGGTCTTGTAGAGGAGAAATAGGCACTTCTTTTGCGCTAGGTATCGAAGGGCGCTATGTTCAAAAATCTGAAACGAGAGCTCAAAATTCGAAAAATTTGTCAAAAAAATGGGGGTAGGGTCGGCCTATTCCAGGAGTTCTAGAGAAAAATAATGGGGGGTGTTACGGGGTATGACTATATAGGTCTTGTAGAGGAGAAACATGCGCTTCTTTTGCGCTAGGTATCGAAGGGCGCTATGTTCAAAAATCTGAAACTAGAGCTCAAAATTTGAAAAAAAGGTCAAAAAATTAGGGGGGTCGGTCTATTCTAGGACTTCTAGAGAAAAATAATGAGGGGTGTTACGGGGTATGACTATACAGGTCTTGTAGAGGAGAAACAGGCACTTCTTTTGCGCTAGGTATCGAAGGGCGCTATGTTCAAAAATCTGAAACTAGAGCTCAAAATTTGAAAAAAAGGTCAAAAAATTAGGGGGGTCGGCCTATTCCAGGGCTTCTAGAGAAAAATAATGAGGGGTGTCACGGGGAATGACTATATAGGTCTTGTAGAGGAGAAACAGGCGCTTCTTTTGCGCTAGGTATCGGAAAAAGTAAAAACACAAAAATACTGAACTCCCAGGAAAATTCAAAAAGGAAAATCAAAAATCAAAAGACAAAATCAAAAGTCCAAACACATCAAACGAATGGATAACAACTGTCATATTCCTGACTTGGTACAGGCATTTTCTAATGTAGAAAATGGTGGATTGAACCTGGTTTTATAGCTAGCTAAACCTCTTACTTGTATGACAGTCGCATCAAATTCCATTACATTGTCAACGATGCATGAACAAAACAAACATACTCAAAGAGTAAAAATGTCAAAAATAGGGGTACAACAGTCAATATTGTGTTATTAGTATCATCTTAATATTCAAAAATCTGAAACTAGAGCTCAAAATTTGAAAAAAATGTCAAAAATTAGGGGGGTCGGCCTATTCTAGGACTTCTAGAGAAAAATAATGAGGGGTGTCACGGGGTATGACTATACAGGTCTTGTAGATGAAAAAGAGGCGCTTCTTTTGCGCTAGGTATCGAAGGGCGCTATGTTAAAAAATCTGAAACTAGAGCTCAAAATTCGAAAAATTTGTCAAAAAATTGGGGTAGGGTCGGCCTATTTCAGGAGTTCTAGAGAAAAATAATGGGGGGTGTCACGAGATATGACTATATAGGTCTTGTAGAGGAGAAATAGGCGCTTCTTTTGCGCTAGGTATCGAAGAGCGCTATGTTCAAAAATCTGAAACTAGAGTTCAAAATTCGAAAAATTTGTCAAAAAATTGGGGTAGGGTCGGCCTATTCCAGGAGTTCTAGAGAAAAATAATGGGGGGTGTCACGAGATATGACTATATAGGTCTTGTAGAGGAGAAATAGATGACTATATAGGTCTTGTAGAGGAGAAATAGGCGCTTCTTTTGCGCTAGGTATCGAAGGGCGCTATGTTCAAAAATCTGAAACGAGAGCTCAAAATTCGAAATATTTGTCAAATAAATGGGGGTAGGGTCGGCCTATTCAAGGAGTTCTAGAGAAAAATAATGGGGGTGTCACGGGGTATGACTATATAGGTCTTGTAGAGGAGAAACATGCGCTTCTTTTGCGCTAGGTATCGAAGGGCGCTATGTTCAAAAATCTGAAACTAGAGCTCAAAATTCGAAAAATTTGTCAAAAAATTGGGGTAGGGTCGGCCTATTCCAGGAGTTCTAGAGAAAAATAATGGGGGGTGTCACGAGATATGACTATATAGGTCTTGTAGAGGAAAAATAGGCGCTTCTTTTGCGCTAGGTATCGAAGGGCGCTATGTTCAAAAATCTGAAACTAGAGCTCAAAATTCGAAAAATTTGTCAAAAAAATTGGGGTAGGGTCGGCCTATTCCAGGAGTTCTAGAGAAAAATAATGGGGGGTGTCACGGGATATGACTATATAGGTCTTGTAGAGGAGAAATAGGCCATTCTTTTGCACTAGGTATCGAATGGCGCTATGTTCAAAAATCTGAAACGAGAGCTCAAAATTCGAAAAATTTGTCAAATAAATGGGGGTAGGGTCGGCCTATTCAAGGAGTTCTAGAGAAAAATAATGGGGGGTGTCACGGGGTATGACTATATAGGTCTTGTAGAGGAGAAACATGCGCTTCTTTTGCGCTAGGTATCGAAGGGCGCTATGTTCAAAAATCTGAAACTAGAGCTCAAAATTTGAAAAAAAGGTAAAAAAATTAGGGGGGTCGGCCTATTCTAGGACTTCTAGAGAAAAATAATGAGGGGTGTCACGGGGTATGACTATACAGGTCTTGTAGAGGAGAAACAGGCGCTTTTTTTGCGCTAGGTATCGAAGGGCGCTATGTTCAAAAATCTGAAACTAGAGCTCAAAATTCGAAAAATTTGTCCAAAAAATTGGGGTAGGGTCGGCCTATTCCAGGAGTTCTAGAGAAAAATAATGGGGGGTGTCACGGGATATGACTATATAGGTCTTGTAGAGGAGAAACAGGCGCTTCTTTTGCGCTAGGTATCAAAGGGCGCTATGTTCAAAAATCTGAAACTAGAGCTCAAATTTTGAAAAAAAGGTAAAAAAATTAGGGGGGTCGGCCTATACCAGGGCTTCTAGAGAAAAATAAGGAGGGGTGTCACGACTTATGACTATATAGGTCTTGTAGAGGAGAAACAGGCGCTTCTTTTGCGCTAGGTATCGAAAGGCGCTTTGTTCAAAAATCTGAAACTAGAGCTCAATATTTGAAAAAATTTTTAAAAAATTAGGGGGGTCAGCCAGCAGCGGCATAACAAAAAAAACTCATCATAAATACCAGACGCGCGTTTCGTCTACAAAAGATTCATTAGTAACGCTCGAATGAAAATAATGGTTGAAAGGCCTAAATAAAGGACGAAGTTGAAGATCATTGAGAACCAAACATTCCTAGCAGTTTTGTCAAATACAGGTAAGACAGTTTATTCCTGGTGTAGAAAAACCTTAGGTTTTTTTTCAAAAATTCAAAGCGGTGTTAATTTATAAGATTATATTAATGATAAGTCAAGTCAACACAGTGCCGACTACTGGGATGGTGATACCCTCGGGGAAATAAATCTCTACCAGCAGTGGCATCGACTCAGTGGTTGCATTTTAAGTTTTAACTCATCATAGATACCAGTATTTTAATTTTATATTTACGCCAGACGCGCGTTTCGTCTACAATATATCAGTGAATGTCCTGTGAAGGGAAAACAGGCGCATCGTTTGCGTAAGACTTCAAAAGGTGCTATGTTCAATTTTGTCGAAAGGAACTAAAAAAAATTAATGAAAAACTGAACTGTCAGACGAGAACGCGAAAACCAAAGAAAAAAAAACATATCAGAGTCAGTAAAAACTAATTTTCAAAATCTTGTCATATAAAGTCATAATTTCCCCATCCGAATAACATGATAAAAGAGTTTGTAAAATGTGTTATGTAAATACTGATAAATAAGAATGCTGATTAATGGCTGATTTTCTTTTTCAAGGGTATGTCGAAAAGAAAACGACGAAGATGAAAGAACTTTAGTGCGAATGCCAGCTGGTATATAACCTAAAGTTCTATATACACTTACAGACTTAATAGACAGTCTAATTTTTATTCTTTCAACAGTTTTTTTCATATCAGAGGTTTTGTATCAGATAACCAAAATCAGCAAAGAGTACTGCATTGTTAAAAAAGAATGATTGTAAAACTACATACAGACCAGTTAACTTTATCAATGACAATACAAGCGCCTCAACCTTTAAGACGGTATAAGTACCCTCGTCCACGTGTGGGTGTTGTCTGATAAAAATAGATGTATACACATGGAAAAAAGTATTTTGTAAAATGTGTTATATATATATATATGTAAATACTGATAAAAAAATGCTGATTACTGGCTGATTTTCTTTTTCAAGGGTATGTCGAAAAGAAAACGACGAAGATGAAAGAACTTTTGTGCGAATGCCAGCTGGTATTTAACCGAATTGAAATTAAAAAAACACTCTTTATTTTTTTCTGATATAATTTGTTAAAATAGAACTAGTTAAACACTATTTAAATATCACCTGAGTTTGATCAATAATTATCGACTCGATAAGCTGTTATCTGCACATGCAGCTACTGTACCCGTACACAGCAAAACATGTGTTTTTATCCTCATTGTTTTCAACACTTTAAATAACTAAGTTTATAAAGCTGTGTGATTGACACCTTGAAATAGGTCCTCCACAACTCTTAACCGCAGCAAGTTGGCAGATTATCAGCATGAAAGAGGCAGGAATGTCGCTGTGAAAACTGTAAGTATTGTCGGTCATCACTTTTCCACTATTAGTCGTTTAGAGAATAAAAATCAGGCAATACACGATATAAAAGACTATCCGAGATCAAAAAGACCCCCTATGCCACCTGCTAGGGAAAATCAAGCATGTTGAAGCTTTGTCAGAAAGAAACCCATTGCATACAATACAATCCTAAAAAGAGAGGGGTGGGCATACAGGAGCCTTTTAACAATAATTGTTCGAGATTGAATCATCCCTTCTGGTTGTTGTGCGATAAGACCATTTTAGGGACGTTTGCTTATGAACAGACACACAGTTATCTTTACAATGTAGTGCAGAGCTCGCCAAAATTGAAAATAAGCATCGTGTAGGAAGATCCATTGTTCAAATGGAATTCTGTTTATCTTCCTTTACCAGATCGTAGCCCGGATTTGAACCATATCGAGCATATTTGGGACATTATTGGGCGGAAAGTGCACAAAAGGATACCCCAGTCCAAACACGTGATGAAATAAACTATGCCCTTCATCAGAAATGGTTGCTGCTACCTAAGCAACAAATTAGTCGATTTATGGCAGAAATCATAAGACGTTAAGTGGCGGTTGACCGTTTAAATGGAGACTGCGCACAAAGTACAATTTCTTTGGCGTTTAACGATTAACCATGATGTGAACAATCATCTTAAGATTAATTTTGAAATGTCTGACATTGTAAAGTTCGACTACAGTAAAAAATGGTAAAATGCAGTTTTTTGTACAAAAAACACCTCATTTTGTTTTTAGAATTGTGGTTAGATAAATAATTTTTTTTTCAATCATTTTTTGTTCGTTAAAATGCCAATGTTTTCATAAACTATGTTTCAATATTATTTTACAAATATTTTATCATATTTCATCCACAATAAAAGGCTGATTATTCAAGTTTTAAAAAATCAATATTTTGCAATACTTTTTCCATGTGTATATATAAAAAAAAAGAAACATTACTTTGCTTTTTAAGTAAAATATATTTAATATATTAGTTTGTAATATTTTCACAATTAAAACTAATGATCTGAATAATTTATTCATGATCATTTAGTATTTTTTTTTAAATTCGAAGATAACTTTACGCCATTTTCCGATTTCAAACAAATACGCATTTGTTTCAACCATTTACCTTTATAGAGATGGAACTGAGTTTTCCTTTTGATCATTAAATGTATCGAGCACTATTCAATGTCTCTAGAATGACTTTGAAAGGCGCTAAAGACTCGTCTTAGAGATACTGGTACAACATGTTAACGTCCCCGAGGTTGCAACTCACGTGAAACGAGGTTGTGTGAAGATTGGCAAATCCGCATTATTCATCTCCATAATGGATTTGGAGAAACTCATGGAAGAAACAAAAATAGGCTATATGCGCAAACAGTTTGTAACCGACTTCATCTAGGCAGTCTAAGAGCTCGTCGTTCGTTGAAGTGACCTATCCATAAGCAGAATCGAAGGATGTCGCGAGTTAAATGGAGAGGGTACTGATTCGATGACATAGACTAACATGGAGACAAATCCTTTTTACCGCTGAATCGAAATTCAACTTGACATTTATCGACGGCAGGGACATGGTCTGCCGCAGGTGCAACGCATGTTTTTTGATGCATGCGTACAGGAAACAAATTGGCTTTAGGGAGGCAAATTAATGGTATGAGATGGATAACCTACCAGGAACGCCCCGATCTGACAATTAGTGAAGGAAACCTAAATGCAAAAAGGTATAGGAACGAAATTCTGGCTCCACTAGTTCTCCCGTTTCTCCGAAGGCATCGTTAAACTACATTTTTAACAGAAAACGCCCGTTGTAAACACATTTTAATGAGTTTTGGAGAATAATCGCATTTGAGTGTTGCCGTGGCCAGTAATGTCTTCAGATTATCGCCAATGGGACATCTTTGGGACGAACTTGGAAGACTCACCAAAAAAAGCCCAAATCCATCGGAAAAGGTCATCCAACTTGAATAACACTTTTCAGGGAAAATAACAACAGAAAGGGTCATTGATAAAAAGGGACGATCAAGTGTAGTTTCTTCAGATACTGGAACATGAATGACCACAATATTACCATCCTGAAAGCTCGGATGCTGTAATGAAATGTTGGTTCATTCAAAAGCACGTATGAAACGGATATAAAATGGATGCAAATAGAATATGATGCAGCAATAAAAGAACGTGAGAAAAAATAATGAACAAGCTGGACAAGTATGACCACAAATTCAAACATGCAGAACCATTGATTTGTTAACTTCACGAAAATAAAACGGCGGCTGAGATCCAGGTGATGAATGTTTGGTAAGCAAAACAAGAAGAACAAGAAAGAGAAATTGAATAGATTCACGGAATGAGCTGTGTTGAGACGAACTAGAGTAGATATAGAAACCTTAAAAATTGAAGGTAATACGTTGCATCATACTCATACCTCTCGTAAATACCACACACATGGCGTTTACTATGTGCAGCACTCAATGTAATGTCACGTCACTTTGACATCTTTCTATGATTAATACATCTCTCCCATAGTTAAGAAGTCCTTTATTTCTATTTTAAGAAAGGAAAAGTAAGACAAAGCTTAAAGCCATTTGTTCTGGAAATGAACGAGCACTTACAAGACTTTAGAAGAATTTTGGATACATATATAAAACTGGATAGTTTCGATATAAAAATTGAGGAATTTTAGATTCATACTCACAAAAAAGTGATATTTATAGGTCATCATGATAAAATTGTAGAAGATTGCTCGTATAAAAAGGTGGTGGAAGAGATTTAGCAAACAAATCAGTAAATGTTCGTTAAGATTAAGAAATCCGTTGAATTAATTTTTTTTTATTCAATCCTCACAATCATCTAGTTATAACTTACCCGTCAATACTATCGTTTTTTAAGGTAGCCATGTTACTGCCTCTAATACACCAATACATATCATAATTTCACCTAGAGACAATGTCTACCCGCAAGTCACTCCTCTCAATAGCACCGGCACGCCAATTAAATTGATGCACGTCGACATCTCTTGTTTAATAGAATGCAGCATATATTCATAGTAGTTACTCTGATTTATCAGAGAAAACCGCTGAATCATTGGTTACTAGTAGTAACCTTTACATTCTCATAACCTTTACAGTCCGGGAGAATCATCAAGAATATAGACCTTCTAGAGATGTTAGTTTAAGCATAGTTATTTTTTAGTGTATTTGGAAACAAGTTATTATGAATTAAATTAATCATACCCCAGGCCCTTTCTACTTTTATTGTGCGAGTGCTGCCTTGTAGCGCCATTAGCCTGCTCTTTTTTTGGGAGCTAACAAGTTGTCTTTTACGTGCAAGTGGTATGGCTCTCTTTTAACACGTGATCAGTCGCGTATCCATCTGACAGACTATCGTTGTTCCAGAGGACAATACTCGCAAATGGTGTGAAGGAAGAGCCGAAAATTTGGTCCCTGAAATTGTCTCCCAGAAACGGAGATAAAACCAAGAACCTTTGTGTTTGAAAATAGAGGTTGTGATTCCATGTCTTGTTGTTTGAACCAAGAAATAAATGACTGAGAATACCTTTCCATTCCTCCAAGAGATCATTAACATCACCCCAATTATACGATTATAGATGCGATACGAGGTATTCGGAAGTTCGGGAACTCTGTTTTTCCTCATTGTTAAAATTCTGGAATTGGTAATCATGCGGAACTGACCCTGCTGTATAGTTAGTATGTCTGCATACAAGTTACACTTCAACTTATTATCTTTCATATTTCTTATAAGTTGCGGCCACATGTCCTAAGTCGATTGCTGTTTGGTGGTGTTTTAGTTGGTTAATGAGATCATCTAAAGTACCAATCACGCAAGTGCGAATATATTTGGCTTTAAAGTATTTGTTCATCTTCCCCATCATGGTATGATCTCAGTGGTCGAGAAAAACTCGAGTTTCCTCAAATCTTGCGGGATCAATAGAGTAGACATCAACGCAGTGTTTTATACATAGTACTTTGATCTCTTTGTTGTTGAATTCGGTAATCTTTTCCGTCCATAGTTTTATGAAAATACTTGACTTGAATATGGTATGAAAAGCAATCTGGATCATCACAACTTCTTGGTCTTGGGCGGCACTTAGTCATATTGGCAAGTAAAACATAAATGATGCGAAGAATAAACGTGAATTCTTTATTCTGTTAAAACAGAACTGTAAATAAACTCATCATAGATACCAGGACTAAATTTAGTATATACGCCACACGCGCGTTTCGTCTGCTAAAGACTCATCAGTGACGCTCGAATCCAAAAAAAGTTTAAAATGCCAAATAAAGTACGAAGTTGAAGAGCATTCAGAACCAAAATTCCTAAAAGTTTTGCCAAATACTGCTAAGTTAATCTGTGCCTGTGGTAGAAAAGACTTAGTATTTCAAACAATTCAAAAATATGTGAACAGTAAATTTATAAATATAACCATATCAATGCCAATTCATGTCAGCACAAAAAGTGTTGACTACTGGGTTTGTGATACCCTCGGGGAAATAAATCTCTACCAGTTTCCAAGTTTCACTCAAACGAACAACGATCAAGCATCGTTTCTCGAATTTACGTCGAAATATTTTATCCGTTTAACAAACTTTTCTATAGAGACACCTAGACCGATTTGTACTTTTGTGAAGATGAGGTTTGTTAAACGGTTGACTAGATAAAGTCGGTTATATAGTGCATATTTAACAACCCATGTTCTTTAACTCACATAGTTGCGAGTCGTTGTATTCTTATGTTGAGCATCGACTGCTTATTTGCAATAGGCGAGTGACTTATTTCAAAACGACGCGTAGTTAACAACCCTAATGGACCCATCTTACGCACGGCTGTATTATATATACACATAGAAAAAAGTATTGCAACACCTTGATTTTTTAAAACTTGAAAAATCAGCCTCTTTTTTTGGATGACATATAATAACAAATGTGTATGATATTATTGAAACATAGTTTATGATAACATTGGCAACAACAATTTTAATAACAAAATGTAGTGTTTTTTGTACAAAAAATGCATTTTTCAACTTTTACTGTAGTCGAAATTTACAATGTCAGGTATTTCAAAATTAATCTTCAGATGACTGTTCGCATCATGGTTGGTCATTATACGCCAAAGAATTAGTACTTTGTGCGCAGCCTCCAATCAAACGGATTACCGCATCTCACCGTCTTCTGATTCCTGCCATAAATCGGCTAATATGTTGTTAAGGTAGCAGCAACCATCTCTGATGAAGGGCATTGTTTATTTCATGATGTGTTTGAACTGGTGTCTCTTTTTGTGCACTTTCCGCCCAATAGTGTCCCAAATATGCTCGATATGGTTCAAATCCGGGCTACGATCTGGCTAAGGAAGATGAACCGAATTCAATTTGAACAATGGATCTTCCTCCACGATGCTAATTTCCAATTTTGGCGAGCTCTGCACTACATTGGATACGGATAACTGTGTGTCTGTTCGTAAGCAAACGTCCCCGATATGGTCTTATCGCAAAATAACCAGAAGGGATGATTCAATCTCGAACAATTATTGTTAAAAGGCTCCTGTATGCCCAGTCCTCTCTTTTTAGGATTGTATTGTATGCAATGGGATTCTTTCTGACTAAGCTTCATCATGCTTGATTTTCCCTAGCAGGTGGAATAGGGGGTCTTTTTGATCTCGGATAGTCTTTTATATCGTGTATTGCCTAATTTTTATTATCTAAACGACTTATAGTGGAAAAGTGATGACCGACAATACGTGCGACATTCCTGCCTCTCTCATGCTGATAATCTGCCATCTTGCTGCGGTTAAGAGTTGTGGAGGACCTATTTCAAGGTGTCAATCACATAACTTTATAAACTTGGTTATTTAAAGTGTTGAAAACAATGAGGATGAAACACATGTTTTGTTGTGTACGGGTACAGTAGCTGCATGTGCAGATAAGAACTTATCGAGTCGATAATTATTGATCAAACTCAGGTGATATTTAAATAGTGTTTAACTAGTTCAATTTTAACAAATTATATCAGAAAAAAATAAAGAGTGTTTTTTTTAATTTCAATTCCAATTTGGTTATATACCAGCTGGCATTCGCACTAAAGTTCTTTCATCTTCGTTGTTTTCTTTTTAACATAACCTTGAAAAGGAAAATCAGCCAGTAATCAGCATTCTTTTTATCAGTATTTACATAACACATGTTACAAACTCTTTTAGGCCGAACCTACCCCCATTTTTTGGACAAATTTTTCGAATTTTGAGCTCTAGTTTCAGATTTTTGAACATAGCGCCCTTCGATACCTAGCGCAAAAGAAGTGACTGTTTTTCCTCTACAAGACCTGTATAGTCATACCCCGTGACACTCCTCATTATTTTTCTCTAGAAGTCCTAGAATAGGCCGACCCCCCTAATTTTTTGACCTTTTTTTCAAATTTTGAGCTCTAGTTTCAGATTTTTGAACAAAGCGCCCTTCGATACCTAGCGCAAAAGAAGCGCCTGTTTCTCCTCTAAAAGACCTATATAGTCATTCCCCGTGACACCCCTCATTATTTTTCTCTAGAAGCCCTGGAATAGGCCGACCCCCCTAATTTTTTGACAAATTTTTCGAATTTTGAGCTCTAGTTTCAGATTTTTGAACATAGCGCCCTTCCATACCTAGCGCAAAAGAAGCGCCTATTTCTCCTCTACAAGACCTATATAGTCATATCCCGTGACACCCTCCATTATTTTTCTCTAGAACTCCTGGAATAGGCCGACCCTACCCCAATTTTTTGGACAAATTTTTCGAATTTTGAGCTCTAGTTTCAGATTTTTGAACATAGCGCCCTTCCATACCTAGCGCAAAAGAAGCGCCTATTTCTCCTCTACAAGACCTATATAGTCATATCCCGTGACACCCCCCATTATTTTTCTCTAGAACTCCTGGAATAGGCCGACCCTACCCCAATTTTTTGGACAAATTTTTCGAATTTTGAGCTCTAGTTTCAAATTTTTGAACATAGCGCCCTTCAATACCTAGCGCAAAAGAAGTGCCTGTTTATCCTCTACAAGACCTGTATAGTCATACCCCGTGACACCCCTCATTATTTTTCTCTAGAAGTCCTAGAATAGGCCGACCCCCTAATTTTTTTACCTTTTTTTCAAATTTTGAGCTCTAGCTTCAGATTTTTGAACATAGCGCCCTTCGATACCTAGCGCAACAGAAGCGCCTGTTTCTCCTCTACAAGACCTGTATAGTCATACCCCGTGACACCCCCCATTTTTTTTCTCTAGAAGTCCTAGAATAGGCCGACCCCCATAATTTTTTAACCTTTTTTTCGAATTTTGAGCTCTAGTTTCAGATTTTTGAACATAGCGCCCTTCGATACCTAGCGCAAAAGAAGCGCCCGTTTCTCCTCTACAAGACCTATATAGTCATATTCCGTGACACCCCCCATTATTTTTCTTTAGAACTCCTGGAATAGGCCGACCCTACCCCAATTTTTTTGACAAATTTTTCGAATTTTGAGCTCTAGTTTCAGATTTTTGAACATAGCGCCCTTCGATACCTAGCGCAACAGAAGCGCCTGTTTCTCCTCTACGAGACCTGTATAGTCATACCCCGTGACACCCCCCATTTTTTTTCTCTAGAAGTCCTAGAATAGGCCGACCCCCCTAATTTTTTTTACCTTTTTTTCAAATTTTGAGCTCTAGTTTCAGATTTTTGAACATAGCGCCCTTCGATACCTAGCGCAAAAGAAGCGCCTGTTTCTGCTCTACAAGACCTATATAGTCATTTCCCGTGACACCCCTCATTATTTTTCTCTAGAAGTCCTAGAATAGGCCGATCCCCCTATTTATTTTACCTTTTTTTCAAATTTTGAGCTCTAGTTTCAGATTTTTGAACATAGCGCCCTTCAATACCTAGCGCAAAAGAAGCGCCTGTTTCTGCTCTACAAGACCTATATAGTCATTCCCCGTGACACCCCTCATTATTTTTCTCTAGAAGCCCTGGAATAGGCCGACCCCCCTAATTTTTGACCTTTTTTTCAAATTTTGAGCTCTATTTTCAGATTTTTGAACATAGCGCCCTTCGATACCTAGCGCAAAAGAAGCGCCTGTTTCTCCTCTACAAGACCTGTATAGTCATACCCCGTGACACCCCTCATTATTTTTCTCTAGAAGTCCTAGAATAGGCCGACCCCCCTAATTTTTTTACCTTTTTTTCAAATTTTGAGCTCTAGTTTCAGATTTTTGAACATAGCGCCCTTCGATACCTAGCGCAAAAGAAGCGCCTGTTTCTGCTCTACAAGACCTATATAGTCATTCCCCGTGACACCCCTCATTATTTTTTTTTAGAAGCCCTGGAATAGGCCGACCCCCCTAATTTTTTAACCTTTTTTTCAAATTTTGAGCTCTAGTTTCAGATTTTTGAACATAGCGCCCTTCGATACCTAGCGCAAAAGAAGCGCATGTTTCTCCTCTACAAGACCTATATAGTCATACTCCGTGACACCCCCCATTATTTTTCTCTAGAACTCCTGGAATAGGCCGACCCTACCCCCATTTATTTGACAAATTTTTCGAATTTTGAGCTCTCGTTTCAGATTTTTGAACATAGCGCCCTTCGATACCTAGCGCAAAAGAAGCGCCTATTTCTCCTCTACAAGACCTATATAGTCATATCCCGTGACACCCCCCCCCCCCCATTATTTTTCTCTAGAACTCCTGGAATAGGCCGACCCTACCCCAATTTTTTGGACAAATTTTTCGAATTTTGAGCTCTAGTTTCAGATTTTTGAACATAGCGCCCTTCAATACCTAGCGCAAAAGAAGTGCCTGTTTATCCTCTACAAGACCTGTATAGTCATACCCCGTGACACCCCTCATTATTTTTCTCTAGAAGTCCTAGAATAGGCCGACCCCCTAATTTTTTGACCTTTTTTTCAAATTTTGAGCTCTAGCTTCAGATTTTTGAACATAGCGCCCTTCGATACCTAGCGCAACAGAAGCGCCTGTTTCTCCTCTACAAGACCTGTATAGTCATACCCCGTGACACCCCCCATTTTTTTTCTCTAGAAGTCCTAGAATAGGCCGACCCCCATAATTTTTTAACCTTTTTTTCGAATTTTGAGCTCTAGTTTCAGATTTTTGAACATAGCGCCCTTCGATACCTAGCGCAAAAGAAGCGCCCGTTTCTCCTCTACAAGACCTATATAGTCATATTCCGTGACACCCCCCATTATTTTTCTTTAGAACTCCTGGAATAGGCCGACCCTACCCCAATTTTTTTGACAAATTTTTCGAATTTTGAGCTCTAGTTTCAGATTTTTGAACATAGCGCCCTTCGATACCTAGCGCAACAGAAGCGCCTGTTTCTCCTCTACAAGACCTGTATAGTCATACCCCGTGACACCCCCCATTTTTTTTCTCTAGAAGTCCTAGAATAGGCCGACCCCCCTCATTTTTTTACCTTTTTTTCAAATTTTGAGCTCTAGTTTCAGATTTTTGAACATAGCGCCCTTCGATACCTAGCGCAAAAGAAGCGCCTGTTTCTGCTCTACAAGACCTATATAGTCATTTCCCGTGACACCCCTCATTATTTTTCTCTAGAAGTCCTAGAATAGGCCGATCCCCCTATTTTTTTTACCTTTTTTTCAAATTTTGAGCTCTAGTTTCAGATTTTTGAACATAGCGCCCTTCAATACCTAGCGCAAAAGAAGCGCCTGTTTCTGCTCTACAAGACCTATATAGTCATTCCCCGTGACACCCCTCATTATTTTTCTCTAGAAGCCCTGGAATAGGCCGACCCCCCTAATTTTTGACCTTTTTTTCAAATTTTGAGCTCTATTTTCAGATTTTTGAACATAGCGCCCTTCGATACCTAGCGCAAAAGAAGCGCCTGTTTCTCCTCTACAAGACCTGTATAGTCATACCCCGTGACACCCCTCATTATTTTTCTCTAGAAGTCCTAGAATAGGCCGACCCCCCTAATTTTTTTACCTTTTTTTCAAATTTTGAGCTCTAGTTTCAGATTTTTGAACATAGCGCCCTTCGATACCTAGCGCAAAAGAAGCGCCTGTTTCTGCTCTACAAGACCTATATAGTCATTCCCCGTGACACCCCTCATTATTTTTCTTTAGAAGCCCTGGAATAGGCCGACCCCCCTAATTTTTTAACCTTTTTTTCAAATTTTGAGCTCTAGTTTCAGATTTTTGAACATAGCGCCCTTCGATACCTAGCGCAAAAGAAGCGCATGTTTCTCCTCTACAAGACCTATATAGTCATACTCCGTGACACCCCCCATTATTTTTCTCTAGAACTCCTGGAATAGGCCGACCCTACCCCCATTTATTTGACAAATTTTTCGAATTTTGAGCTCTCGTTTCAGATTTTTGAACATAGCGCCCTTCGATACCTAGCGCAAAAGAAGCGCCTATTTCTCCTCTACAAGACCTATATAGTCATATCCCGTGACACCCCCCCCCCCCCCATTATTTTTCTCTAGAACTCCTGGAATAGGCCGACCCTACCCCAATTTTTTGGACAAATTTTTCGAATTTTGAGCTCTAGTTTCAGATTTTTGAACATAGCGCCCTTCGATACCTAGCGCAAAAGAAGCGCCTGTTTCTCCTCTACAAGACCTGTATAGTCATACCCCGTGACACCCCTCATTATTTTTCTCTAGAAGTCCTAGAATAGGCCGACCCCCCTCATTTTTTTACCTTTTTTTCAAATTTTGAGCTCTAGTTTCAGATTTTTGAACATAGCGCCCTTCGATACCTAGCGCAAAAGAAGCGCCTGTTTCTCCTCTACAAGACCTATATAGTCATTCCCCGTGACACCCCTCATTATTTTTCTCTAGAAGCCCTGGAATAGGCCGACCCCCCTAATTTTTTGACCTTTTTTTCAAATTTTGAGCTCTAGTTTCAGATTTTTGAACATAACGCCCTTCGATACCTAGCGCAACAGAAGCGCCTGTTTCTCCTCTACATGACCTGTATAGTCATACCCCGTGACACCCCTCATTATTTTTCTCTAGAAGTCCTAGAATAGGCCGACCCCCCTAATTTTTTTACCTTTTTTTCAAATTTTGAGCTCTAGTTTCAGATTTTTGAACATAGCGCCCTTCGATACCTAGCGCAAAAGAAGCGCCTGTTTCTCCTCTACAAGACCTGTATAGTCATACCCCGTGACACCCCTCATTATTTTTCTCTAGAAGTCCTAGAATAGGCCGACCCCCCTAATTTTTTTACCTTTTTTTCAAATTTTGAGCTCTAGTTTCAGATTTTTGAACATAGCGCCCTTCGATACCTAGCGCAAAAGAAGCGCCTGTTTCTCCTCTACAAGACCTGTATAGTCATACCCCGTGACACCCCTCATTATTTTTCTCTAGAAGTCCTAGAATAGGCCGACCCCCCTCATTTTTTTACCTTTTTTTTCAAATTTTGAGCTCTAGTTTCAGATTTTTTAACATAGCGCATTTCGATACCTAGCGCAAAAGAAGTGCCTGTTTTTCCTCTACAAGACCTGTATAGTCATACCCCGTGACACCTTTCATTATTTTTCTCTAGAAGTCCTAGAATAGGCCGACCCCCCTAATTTTTTGACCTTTTTTTCAAATTTTGAGCTCTAGTTTCAGATTTTTGAACATAGCGCCCTTCGATACCTAGCGCAAAGAAGCGCCTGTTTCTCCTCTACAAGACCTATATAGTCATTCCTCGTGACACCCCTCATTATTTTTCTCTAGAAGCCCTGGAATAGGCCGACCCCCCTAATTTTTTGACATTTTTTTCAAATTTTGAGCTCTAAATTAAACAATGACATAAAAGGTGCTATAATATACAGGGTAGGACTACTTTTACATACGTTCTAAATTGAAGTGGGTACATTGGTGGCCCTACACCTACAAATAATTCGTTGATAGGTGCAGAGTTATTGTGGTACTGAATATTAGCCTAAAAAGTTATGCGACTTGTTAAATCAATGGATTGGATAAAAACCATTTCAAAATTGAGTTAAAATTGCTATATTTTAACTGATTTTCTGCCTTTTTGAATATTTTTTTTATTTAACGACCGTTGTTGTCTTATTCGGTTTTTTGGTTTCTCGATATATCGCCTTATTGTTCGCTGGCTTATTGTTCGCTAGCTATTGTTCGCTAGCTTCTGCCTGGTAACCCTCTATCAAGGAAATCATGATAGTAAACACAAGTTCTTGAATATCGGATCATATAGCTTATATCGGAGAAAGCAGGCGCTGTTTGAATATTACTACACAACATTGTAAATAAATGTCTTAAATGGATTCAGTAAATTAAAATAAAGTTTAAGACTATATACTAGACCTGAGCTCATTGGAATTTCATCAGAGATGAATTGAGGTTTCGGAAGTGAGCATGCTCTCCAAACTCTTGCTCTCACAGTTCCTGCTGAAAACGATCTAGTTGTTGAACTATTACCATGAAATTTACTGCTATTCCCTGAAACAGACAAAAAACTGCAATGATAACTTCATATGACTTTCTACAAAATGTATTAACGTTTGAGAAAAATCCAGTTTCCTGTCAAGCGGTGAGCTATTGCAACAATTTCTTGTTCTAAGATTTGTCCAAACAGGGTTTTCTTGCTATTGCCTGAGTGTTTCAAAATATAAAAGTGAATGTTTATGCAAATTGGTTTATCGAAGAATTAAGTTCCAATGAACCGTAAATGATATTAAAGTTGTATAGTTATTGTAAAGGTACATGATCTGCATGTACGTATAGAAAATGAACTGTTAAACATGTACTATTACCACTGTCTTACTTATACATTTTTTATTTTTTATTTTTAACATTTTACTAAATGTAAAACATTGGGCATGTCTAAGATAATTATGATTCCAAAAGGTGGTTCCATTTATTATTTTAAAACAAAAATACATGGATTCCTTCCAATATTTATTTTTACAGACAGGGACCAGAGGCGTACATATAGCTTCCATTGTGTCAATGAGGCAACTGCCTCGACAAATTTTTTACCTTTAAAAAAAAACAGTGATAAAGAGAAAAAAGATAACGTGTATTTCATAGTGCAGAAATGAGAGTAGAAACGGTTCCAAACGTTGACTTTTTTACCTTTTACACACAATAATTTCTTATTTTCAACCAAAAAAAACCCCTAATAATTCAACTTTCTTTTAAACAAGAATGTGTCCATAGTACACGGATGCCCCACTCCCACTATCATTTTCTATGTTCAGTGGACCGTGAAATTGGGGTCAAAACTTTAATTTGGAATTAAAATTAGAAAGATCATATCATAGGGAACATGTGTACTAAGTTTCAAGTTGATGTAACTTTAACTTCATCAAAAACTACCTTGACCAAAAACTTGAACCTGAACTTTGCACTATCATTTTCTATGTTCAGTGGACCATGAAATTGGGGTCAAAACTATAATTTGGCATTAAAATTAGAAAGATCATATCATGGGAAACATGTGTATTAAGTTTCAAGTTGATTGGACTTCAGCTTCATCAAAAACTACCTCGACCAAAAACTTTAACCGGACGGACGAACGGAGGCACAGACGGACGGAGGGACGAACGGAGGCACAGACCAGAAAACATAATGCCCCTCTACTATCGTAGGTGGGGCATAAAAATAAGGAACACGATAGATACATGTCTTGTTAAAGGAACAGACAATGTATATAGATACAGGAAGATGTGGTATGAGTGCCAATGAGACAACTCTCCATCCAAATAACAATTTATAAAAGTAAACCATTATAGGTCAAGGTACGGCCTTCAACACGGAGCCTTGGCTCACACCGAACAGCAAGCTACAAAGGGCCCCAAAAAATAGTAATGTAAAACCATTCAAACGAGAAAACGAACGGTCTAATCTATTTAAAAACGAGAAACGAGAAACACGTAGGAACTACATAAACAAACGACAACTACTGTACATCAGATTCCTGACTTAGGACAGGTGCAAACATTTGCAGCGGGATTAAACGTTTTAATGGTTCCAAACCTTCTCCCTTTTCTGAAACAATAATATAACATCACAACATAGAAAAACTCACTATAAAATACATGTTTTTGTCATGCATGGAATTATTAGAAGTCTTTTGGCTATTTGTATCGCAGGGATGCTGTCTGATTGACATATAGCCGACATTTTTAATGTATTCACTCAAATATCAACTTGACGTAAATTTGCACATAAACGACCGGTTCATATGCTTCTTGGATGATTTTTCCACGAGTTAAATTTTGTAAACACATATTTAAAAGATCAACAAAACCTAATCATGTGTAAAATTTGTTCCGTGCAAATAATATCTAGTCCAGAGGACTAAAATGATTTTTATGAAAGGATGGGGTTCTTATTACAAAAACATACCTTAGAATGTAAATTGATCGTAGTTACTCAAATGTTCAACTCGTACAATGTCGTACGATTAGATGTATTCGTATTTTCTTAATAAGCCACAAAACTGTGCAAAGAAAAAAAATCTTGGAAAGTTTAACGAGCCAAAGACAACAGACCACATCAACTATACCAACACACAAGTCACCGAAAAAATACATATAAACAAAGACAAACAACAACGGACGGTACATGGTCCAGCTAGTCAGAAATAATTTTCCTCAAAACTACAATTCTGAATTTGCTTACACGTAAACATTTTTCTCACTTCTCACTCTGCTTTGTTCATTCTTGCATGCTTCCTTTTTTATTCTCTCTCTCCTATCTTGTAAACTTCTGGATGCAAGGCATCCTTTCCTTTTGTATTAAATTCTTAGAATGAAGCCTAGTCATCCGTGAATCATACTGTCCATTTAATTGTGTCAATGGTGGTAAATTTATCACATCTTATTTGTGTAATTACTTGAACTTTACACCCTTCCTTCCGTCCTTAAATTCTGCATTTTCTTGATGCTAATTGAAGAAATGAGATTATATGATTGAGAAAAATGTCTTTCCTGATGACAATGAAATTGTGATCAATTAAATCAAACAGTAATCAAATTTGATGGATATTTTGCGCGCTAGATGATAATACTAGGTGCAATTAGGCTGAATACAGGTCCAAATTTCCACGACCAAGCGTAACCAAATTCTTGATCGGGCCTGTTTACGACTTCTACCCGAATGCTATCCGACTGTACACGAACTTAACTCGACCATTCACGACTCCTTGATGACTCCATCGCGACTCCAACCCGACCACTAATTGTATACATAATCGATAATTCCGACCAATTCACAATCTCTACACGATCTTTACTCGACTAGCTAGACCAAATCAACTATACTCGATCTCAGCCTGATCTTGGCCAGACCAGATCGACTTGATCGTATAGGAAAGTAGGAAAGTCGGGCATTGGTCGGGTATGTACAATTTCAGTATGAAAACGTCTGAATTTTTTATATCACCCGCTGCAGCGGAGGGGGCATTAAGTATAATAATAATAATAAGTTCTTTATTTAAAGAGGGTAACTCAATTAGAACTTAGTCTAGTCTAATTTTCATTGAGGCCCTCAATGTTACCCTTGTCCGTCCGTAAGTACGTATACGTACGTCCCAACAATTAGTTTCCGTTCTCTAATTGTATTTGGCCTCAACCAAATTTTATGAAACGTATACACAATGCTTAATATCATAAAACACAGATCAAGTGCGAATTTGGGTGGCGTCACTTTTACCGTCTCTTTATAACGTTATATGCAAGCTGGGGCATTGTTTGTGTCCCATGGACACAGTCTCCATTTATTTGGTTAGATTAAGTAGTGCACAGAAGGTCTGAGTAAAATTATACATTTAAAATATCTACACGGAAAGAAAGTAGTTGGATTATTTGGCAAGGTGATTAGAGCTCAGATAGACAGGTTAATAGCTGTGACGGAGCTTGAAGAGAGCTAAGAAGACGAACAAAAAGGGGTAGACAGCAAAGGGAACCGAGAAATCTAGGTGATGCAGTGGCTGACATGGTAACCACTG
The DNA here is from genome assembly GCF_963676685.1 of Mytilus edulis. Taxonomy (NCBI): domain Eukaryota; kingdom Metazoa; phylum Mollusca; class Bivalvia; order Mytilida; family Mytilidae; genus Mytilus; species Mytilus edulis. The sequence goes on along the minus strand of NC_092344.1, from coordinate 65,301,936 downwards.
TGTGGGCAGTTTAAATTGTAATCACAAAAATACTGAACTCCGAGGAAAATTCAAAACGGAAAGTTCCTAATCAAATGGCAAAATCAAAAGTATGAGAGACTTGCAGTAGCTCAACAAAGAGGACCCCAATGGTTATAAAAACTTCCTGAAAGTAAAGCAGGACGCTGATTTGTTATGGGAGTTTTACTGCTTGTTTCTTGAAAAAGAAACCACAAAATGAGATTTGTCACTGGATTAGTACTGATGTTAGATAGCAATATACATCAATTTTACCATCCCCTTTTCCTTGCCTTCTTACAAATTAAGCCTACTGTTTGTGTCATATATGTGCATATGTATGTAATCAGTAGTTTCCATAGATCTGATACCCAGTAGTTGAATGCTTCAAGATATTTCTTTTTGATGTATTCATGGCAACGACCTGTTTATTTTTACTAATAATATTGCAAAAAGGGGGTAAAGATGTCACATATTTTCCCAAAATTTGGCCAAAAATAGAATTTCAATCCCCTGGAGGATATATGTACCTTTTCTGAAACTGTTTACATATATCTATCACGAATTCAAATAAAAATAATTTGTCTTTCGTCTCATTTTTTTTTTTTATATAAAATTACGTCAAAAAGCGTATGAAAAAAAGTGTTTGTAAACATTCGACCGTACGGTGACATATAGTTGTTAATTTCTGTGTCATTTGGTGTCCTATGGAGAGTTGTCTCATTGGCAATTATACCACATCTTTTTATTTTTATACTACAAAAATTTCTGGACATACGGAAAATACGGACTGTCAAACAAAAATAGCCCATTAAACAGGTAAAATATAATATTGATGTTCTTAATCACTAACTTTCATCAGCTGTCTAATAATGAATTTTAATGCACAATTACTTTCATATTTGAAAAATCCTCTAGGGCCAAAATGCAGGATCTGCTTCCCTCCCGGAACACCTGAGATCAACCCAGGTTTTATTGAGTTTCGTGTTGCTAAGTTTTTAGTTTTCTATATGTTGTGTTATGTAGACTGCCTCATTGTCTTCTCGTCGGCTTTCGTTTTTCGCTATGGCTGTTTCGGTTTGTTTTCGACCCCAGCCACAAACGATCGCAACAACCACTGAATTACAGGCTCCTGACTTGGGACAAGTACATACAGAATGTGGCTAGATTGGGTTTGATTGCTCCTTTGGTATCTTTTGTCACTCTTTATAAATTTTACACCTTGCAAAAGTACATATGCGTACTTTACATGGAGGAATTTGTGTACAGTTAAAAATAAATAGTGACAATATATTTTTGCAGAAGCAAAGTTATGCGAGTTAATCAGCTCTGCACACATTTTTAGAGAATCGTGTATGGCCGAGTAGAGATCGAAGAGTGGTCGAATGTAGTCGCGTAGAGATCGGGTATTGTTCGAGTTGGTCTGGGATGAAAAAAATACAGAAGTCGCAGTCATCATGAAGCGATCGGGCACTGGTCGAGTTAATCTGGACCACATATCGAACAGCTTGGCGTTGATCGGTAAATGATCGGATATTAGTCGAGCAAAGATCGAAATGATCGAGTACTGATCTGTAAACTACATTGTATTTGTATTCCGACCAAACTCGATCTCTACACGATCCTTTCCCGACCAGTTCGACCGCTACTCGACGAATTCTCGATCTCTTCTCGAGTGTCTGGCTTCTCGATCCTTACTCGAATGTTTTTGACATGTCAAAAATTCTAGGGTAGAAAGTCTCATCGATGACGAACAGGGTAGACCATCCCGAACATTCTTGTCGATTGAGTCAGACCAGTCTCCCGATCGCTTAATTTGTCTTGATCGAGATTGATGGTGCAGCTGCAGGTTTTGTGGCTAATTCTGATTATATCATGCATAAGCAGTGGTTGCAGCATGAAGCAATAAAAAGTTCCACTTGGAGAGAATTGAAAGCTGTTGAACTGTCTATAGATAGCTTTAAGCATTTACTATCGAATAGTTTAGTTTCGTTTCTCACAGATAACCTAAATGCTGTTGGTATTATTCAGAAAGGTAGCAAAGTACCAGAATTGCAAACGTTGGCTTTGTCAATATTTAGTATTTGTGTTTCTTTTAATATTTCGTTATATCCACAATGGATACCGCGGGAAGATAACGAAAAAGCAGATGCTTTGAGTAGGATCGTCGATATTGACGATTGGGGTATTTAGTTTGAATTTTTCAACTTCATAGATAGATTATGGGGATTACATACAGTTGATAGATTCGCTAATATGTATAATGCGAAACTCGGGAGATTTAATTCTTCATTTTGGAATCCGGTTACGAGTGCAATTGATGCTTTTACTTGTAATTGGAATGGGGATGATAATTGGTTAGTCCCTCCTGTTAATCTAGTTAGCAAATGCATCAATCATTTAGTTAACTGCAAGACAGTAGGAACATTAAACGTTCCGAAATGGCCATCGTCTGCGTTTTGGCCTCTTTTATTTAAGGAAAATTTAGAATATGCTTGGTTTGTCAGAGATGTTTAAGAATTTCATGAGATTGACAGAATCTTAGTTGTAGGCAATAATAAGAATTCTATTTTCGCTAATGGGACATTTACTGGGCTAGTATTAGCTGTTCGTTTGGATGCTTCTGAGATGAATTAATACGCTGTTTATTATTTACAGATTGTGGATAAAGATGTTACACCACTGGATAATTTTTATGTACTGATTACGCTGGACTGCCTTAAAGGTTGATGGACCGTGAATGTACTAGAGGTCATTGGACCATATGTTTAAGTGTCACTGGACGTACATCTTTTGTAAAATGTTTAACGAATTTGCATTGTGTAGTGTTGGTCACAGGACCATATAGAAATCATAACGGTGTGTATTGATTATACTATAGATTTTTTATTGGAGTGTTTATTTGATTACAGAAAATATTTTCTACTGGATTCTGGTCTGAAAATGAAAAAATTGGCACATCCTGAGCTTCGTCTGCTTTTACATAATTTGCCAACAACTGTAACTGATGCTAGAGCTAAATCTACAGTAGACAAATATAGTGGTGGTTTAAAAAGATTTTCCAAATGGACAGAAAAGTATCGTGAAATAACTTGTATTTTACCATACAAAGAAATATATGTCGGTCTTTATCTTTTATCTGCAAAATTTAATTGAATCTGCAAATCATATAATTGAGTCTGCATTTTATAGTATCAGATGGGCACACAATTTAGCTGGTGTAAAAAATCCTTGCGACTCGGATTTAATTTCTTCAATAGTTGAGTCAGCAAGAAGAACATTTTCTAGACCTATCAAGAAAAAGGAACCTGTGACACCTGATATTATGATTTAATTGTTTGCTAGATATAATACTTCCAATAGCACACTCAAAGATTTACGTTTACTTACTATCTGTTCTTTAGCTTATACTGTTTTTTTACGTTTTAATGAATTATGTAACATTAAAGCCAAACATATAAGTTTTTGTGACGGTTATATAGATATTTTTGTCGAAAGGAGCAAAACAGATTGCTATAGAAAAGGCAACCATATTTTCATATCAAAGCTAGAAAGTCCACAATGTCCTGTTGCTTTACTTTCAAATCATTTAGATGTAGCCAATATAGATATGAAGTCCGATATGTATATTTTTAGATCGATCTCGTTTTTTAAGAGTCGCAATGTATTTTCATTAAGAAAGAAAAATGCATGTTTGTCGTACACTAGAACTAGAGAAATCGTATCTATGGCATTAGCTGATTTTGGCTGTAGTATATCTGATTTTGGTTTACATAGCTTTAGAGCTGGAGGGGCAACAGCCGCCGCTCAGTGTGGCATATCTGATAGATTATTTAAAATTCATGGTCGCTGGAAATCAGATAGAGCCAAAGACGGATATGTGTTAGAAAATTTACAAATTAAAGCATTCATCAGTTTCTAAGAATCTTGGAATTTAGTTACATGTATATTTCTGTCTACTTTCTTTGTGCGTTGAGGTGGTCACCAAAGGTAATTGCACAGGTTTTTTGTAATCGAGGACTGGGTAGAGACCACACAATCGCACGTCATATATATAGGTAGAAGTTTATTTTTTTTTTTGTATTTTTTTTTTTTTGTATACAAAATATTTGTATGCAAGTTTTATATAGAACAGTTATTAAATGTGTTCTATTTATTTTGTAGATTATTTTGTTGCAGAACATGATATTGTCCAAGATTCTGTCAGGCATTGTATCTTGTGTTTTTGATGGACTTTATTATTTTAGTTTGATGGACTTAACCAGAACAGATACATATTGTATTAGGAAAATAAAATTTAAGGTGGTCACTGCGCCATTCAGTATCCAAACTTGTGTTTGTTCTATTGTATTTAGAAAGTAAAGGCTAATGTTGAAGTGTACATAATTGCATGTGCTCAATTATGTACACATATTATGTTCAAAATAGATGGAGCATTTTAGCACATAAATACTTTATGTTTGGTTAAACAACTAGCATTAAAACATAAATTCTATTTTTTTGCAAATATAATATTCAATCACGAGATAATTAAATGTCATATAATACATGTATTTATATGAAGCTATATAGACAATAAGGTTCATATCTACAAAAAAGCCAAATATTAACATATTTCCGCTGTTATATTTTGGAACTCATATAATATCGAATGATAAATGTGGAAATAAACTCCTGTAAACTAATATGTATTGTTAAGATTTTCTGAAGCACTTTACGGGATAACTTTAACTGTTTAATCGTTTTTTAATGTTTTAAAAAAATCGAGGTATTGACCTGAGTGTGATCGTATTTTTTAAATAAAGTTGACCATATCTGATTGAACGAAGCTCAAAAGTTGATATTACAGGTATTTCTATAAAATTACAAAAAAAAAGCACATAATTTCAATCTTTAAATATCATTACACTTTTACACATTTACACATTTAAGAAATTACGAGTTAAATCAATCTTTTCGTTTGTTTTCCTTTATATTGTTTTATTTCATATCGGTTAAGAATTAGCTTTTCTTATTGGATAACAAGGGGCCACATGACATTCTTTATTCTTCAGTAAAAAAATCCATCGGTCATTAACAGAAAAAAACGGACCAGAAAACCGGTCGTTAACGGACTTTTACATGCTAATGACCAGTACGGCGTGGTTTCTCTGTTTTGAGTGATTTCGTTAATCATAAAATTATAGAAAACTTTATTTTGTATTCATAGTGAAAAATTGCACTTAAATGAATGGCAGTGACTTATACATTTGTAGTTATCTGACACTATGACTGGTCTTCACTCTTTCCTATAGAAATCGTACAATAACTCGAGTTTGCTTTAAACAATTTCAATTTATGAGAATTTTTAAAAACATGGTTCCTCAATGAAATAAACATAATATTTATTGAATAACTGGTCATTTTCGTGATACATGGACTGCCCGTAGAACAGGGGCATTGACTGCAACAGCGATAATGACCTCGCCTACGGCTTGATCATTATTGCTTATTGATCATTATTGCTGTCCTGTGGACAGTGCACATATCACGATAAAGACCAGTTTTTCAATAACTATTATGTAAGTAATGTCAAAAGAATCACATGCAGTCATCGGAATGTTGACTTTTATTACGAAATAAAAATAATTTTAGAACGCCTCGCGACTGTTGTTTGCCAATCAAAATTACGGACTCTTATCTGGGGTTTTAATTTATCTATTGTGTTTATTTTTCTAAATTCTCTATTTTGTCATTTTATATCATTAAGAATTAATAATAATCATTGTAATAAATTGTTTGTAATTATAATGCCCTCTTAGGGCGTCCTTATTTGACAATGAAAATATTGTATTGTATGAAACATACATGACAAAACGTCAACTGCTTGCACTATGTACTATATATACCATGGTTTTTACGAGTTAACATATTTAAACAAACGAATCCGAAGGAATTGTATTAGTCTCATAATTCTTAATAGAATGGCACTTGTATATGTTTTAGTATTTATAAGCTTATGATATTTTACTGTTAGTTTTAATATACAATATGTTTTATATACTATGTTATCCAATATTTCATGTTATACGCAATGTTTTATATGTATATTGGAATGTATAATGTTATACAAGTGGTGAGACTTTAATAAACATTTATATTGAATCTGAATCTGTGAATTTAGATAAAAATATTAAATAAACAAATTAAACCTCTGTGTTTTTATTGCAATTTAAACAACATGCAATTAGGGAATCGTTTCTTTTGAATTATTATTTTTAATAAAAGTGACCATTTTTATGATTTCAAAAGTTGTGAAATTAGGAAAAATCTAAAATAAAACATTTTTAAGTTGGAAAGTTGCTTTTCTTGAAATATTGTTTGTTTCATATTTCATAAAAGTTGAAACTTTTTTTTATTTTACGCAGTTAGAAAAATCTAAATAATCTAATTATCCTTTTACATTATGCAACACACAAAAAAGTTTAATAGAACAAAAAAACATGTTTTCCAACAGACTTTTATAACAGAAACTTTAATAATAAAAACAAATTGAATTAAAAAAAAACTGTGCTTCGTGTATATTAAATTTGTAAGGATTCCGTTGAACCTGGTGTCTCGCCTACTTTTGATGTTAATCGCAGTCTCAACAAAAATGAGAAAAAAAAGATAAAGATATTCCTCTCTATACTAACTTTTGATTGTCCAAGATTTGTAAAAACAAAACCAGGATAGTTTATGAATCTAATAAATGTTTTAAAAACTAGCTTTAACTGCAGACTATATGTAATGCATCTGGAAGAAAAGCTAAGTCCATTCATAAGTAAAATACGGAAATAAAGAACAAAATTTTAACTTAATTTCTTTCTAGATACTAGCTTTTGATAATAAACAAGCTTCTGTCTAAGTTTGGTACAAATCCAGGATAGTATAAAAAAAAGTTATCAAAATTTTAAAAACTTAAACCTCTAAGTGAATGTAATGTTTTCTTGGCAGAAACAATAAGTCCATTTATATGTAAAATACTGAAAAAAATTGAATATTTCATCTTACAAAATTTACTTCTGTATACTATCTTATGATCATAAACAAGCTTCTGTCCAAATTTGGTACAAATCCAGGATAGTTTAAGAAAGTTATTTTAAAAACTTTAACCAGAGGGAAATTGTAATGTTTCCTGGCAGAAAAACTAAGTCCATTTATATGTAAAATACTATCATTATATTAATATTTATTTATGTTTATATTTTGTGCTTTTTGTATTAATGCTTTTCTCTCATGTGATTCTTAATTACATGTACATTATTAGTTTTCTAATTTAAAAATACATTTTAAAAAAGATGAGCCACTCTTAAAAGAATTATTCAAAAAGGAAACATTGGAAAGACACAAAAAAAAACATCTTTTAAAAAGTATTTCAAGGTTGTCTTCTCGATTGTCCCACTTTTTGAAATTACAGGTAAAAAAGTAACGAAATATTGTGGGACAATCGGGAATATGTTTGTGGGACAGTTGGGAAGTTTAAAAGTGGGATAATTGGGAATTGTTTTGAGTTGTTAATTTGTGTGTCATTTGGTCTCTGGTGGAGAATTGTCTCATTGGCAATCATACCACATCTTCTTATTTTTTTTATTGAAGTCTGATTCTTCTGTATATAGTTGGTTACGAGTCTTGTCGACAAAGACAATAGGAATATTGGTAAAATAATCTCTAATAGTGATTATTTGAAAGACAAAACTGGTCAAAATCTAGACAACAGCTTCGTTATCAATAAAGAACGTTGTTGGTTCAGGTGATTTTTTAGCAGTCTTCAATAGAGCAGAGAATATTGTTAACATGTCCTCTGAAATCCCTAGTAAAATTGCAAAGGTACTAGTGGAAACATTTCTCCATCAACAATTTCATATAGATGCTGAAACATATTAATTGACTGTTAGATATACTATTCCCAGATAGAGGGTAGAATGTAAATGAGTTTATACCTTTTTAAATTGCATGCATTATTTATTTATTTATTTAAAAACTTTACAAAGAAAATGTTATTAAAATTATGGTATTGACATTTGTTTTATAAATATTAAACGTAGCATTGTAGATATATTTCATAAATTAGAGATATAATATTGGTTTTATATTAAAAGTGTTTTTATCCGATGACTTTTTTTTCATATACTTTTATAAAATTAATATTTTATACTTTACTAAAATTAATATTTTATACTTTACTAAAATTAATATTTTATACTTTTCTAAAATTAATATTAATAAGGCGAAATGAGAATAAGCCTTATTACAGTACGGTCCGTGTAACACTAATCAATTCAAAGTTTTAAAAAGTTTTAAAATTTTAGATTTTTGGAATTTTGATCAAAGTTTCAAAGTATCAAAATTCCAAATTGTGTAAAAGTTTTGAAATTTTGAAATTTTAACCAAATAATTAAAATATTAAAATTCTAAATATCATTTATAAATTTGATAGTTTAATAATTTGATCAAACTTTTAAAATACTAAACCTAATGTGCAATTTTGATTATTTCACTTTTTGAAAGTTTGATTTTTTAGATTTTTGATTAAAATATCAAAAAGAGAAAAGGGGCGAAAAGAGGGGTACCTGTAAACACTGCTCTGATTCTTAGTTTGGAATAAATAGCTCGAAATATATCAAATAACTTTTTATAACAAAATAAACAATTAAAAGAAGTCGGTTTTTTTATAAAACATATTAGACATCACCTGGGATAACAGTATCCTGAAATTTTAAGATTGTGCATCTATTATAAAAATGTCCTATTTAAACCGGCATCAAATAAATTGATTTAAGTATTTGATAGAAAGATAGCGTTTGAGTTAAAAAAAAAATAAAAAAATAACAGCTATTTGGTGTTCCCAGTGCCAAAAATTTAGAGGTAACAGTGAAACCAACTCGCAGTAGGCAAAATACATGTAGTATTATTCGCCTTTTTGACGTTCCTGATGAAGGTAGATCCAGAAAAGCGCTACAGTCGCATGCAACTTTAATTTTTTGTTTTGTTTTTTTATTGATTGCATGACGATAATATTTTGCCTTTTATGATTGATTTCAGTTCCAAGTAATGATACGGAAGTAATACTTAATTTATGGTGTCACAATGAACGTTGTGCTAGGCGTGCTTCAGCAGGCCCCTAGTTAAAAACAGTGTACTACATTGGCGGATCCGGGGGGAGGGTTCCGGGGGTTGGAACACCCCCTTTTTTTGGCCCCTCAATACATTTGAATGGGGACATATAGCTGGACCCCCCCCTTTGTCCTGGGTTGGGACCCCCCCCCCCCGCTTTTTAAAATGGCTGGATCCGCCCTACAGGGTTGCTTTCAATATCGTAGCGGCTACGTAGTGCTACGTATATTTATGACTATTGAACGTGTACAGCTAGCCGCGTTTTCTACATAGATAGCCGAGCAGCTACGTAGCGGCTACGTAGCTGCTACGGTATTGAACACGACCCTGGTTCAGTGATGGTGCAGTGATGGTTCAGTGATAATATACGTCATACAAACTTAACTACGAAATATAACAATGAACTAAAATTAAAATCATACAAAACTTAAAAGACCAGAGGCTCCTGAATTGGGACCGGCTCACAAACGCGGCGGGGTAAACATGTTTCGTGAGATCACAACCCTTCCCCTATACATCTAGCCAATGTAGAAAAAACAAACCCACAGCAATACACACAGTTAAACGCACTTTAAAATAAATCCAAGTCCCATGTCAGAAAAGAAACAAAAGAAACTATCAAAAATTAGCAATTCAAAAAAATTTGAAATTGATTACCATCAACAAACGAGCATCCTGACTGGAGACGGAACCATAATGACGGTGTAAAAATATAAAAATAGACAATGAAAACTTCATATTCTATCTCTACATATATATTTATGAATACTTTTAAACTGTTTATGATCACTCAATAGTTACCAAGGATGCAAGTCAGCGAGTAGAACACTTACAAAAAAGCTAAATTATTCACAAAGCAAAAAAAAAAAAACCCTGAAATTATTAAAAAAAAATCTATTAGTTGTATGCTTCGATTTAAAAAAAAAAACTACAATATAAACCAAAAATATCCAAGCATCTTTGCTTTATATATATACAATCATTATCAATTTTGTATTTACGAATAATAAATATTTATTTATTATTCTTTGCTGTGAATCATTAACAATTATAATTAAATAATTTCCCATGAAATAGTATATTAAAAATTTTATTATTAATATTGAGGATCAATTTCGCAAGACAAATATCAACAGAAAAGGAAATATAATGCACGACGATGCATAACTGCAGTTATTTGATAGGAACAGTTTTTATTGATTTAATTGTTTGCACATACATATAGACATTTTCAAAAGCAAGTTCATGTCAATTAATATTGTTTTCGTTGTACATGTTTCAAGTATTATTCATATTTACTATCAGCGTTATCTCTTTTTTTAAGCTCTTTCTTGTGGTATGTTCATGATTTCCATTAGGTTTTTGAATTGAAACTTTTTTCCAAAAAATACATGAGATAATTTATTACAGAATGGATTTCCATGATTCATACTACAAAAGGAGCAAACGTCAACGCTTTCATCCTGCAATCAGTCAACTAGTGTACAAATAACAGGTACACAATTACAGTTTTGCTTTATTTGTACTTGTACAAATGGAGTCTCCTGCTACTCCGCTTCTATATTGAGCAATTTAAAAAAAGTTTGTTATACTGTAAATCATTTCAGTACCGAAGTAACTGACTAGTGAGCTGATGATACCTTAGGGGACTGATAGTCCACCATCAGCGGTATCGACACAGTGCTGTAATTTAAAAATATGAAAACAAAACTATATAATTTGATGCTTTCAAAGCGCTTTCGTGTTTCATTTATTTAAAAAAGATAGATAATTTCAACGTACAACAAATTTAAGAAATCTTTGATATAAGCAACAAAGCAGAATAAATAAAAGATACATTTTTTGTTTGTAGGGAGTTAAATTTGAACTATGTACTTTTATTGACACTTTGTCGCCACTTGTAAATTGTTAAAAATTGTAACTATGTTAACCTTTTGGTGTCTATTAGTTCTGTTTATCGTTGGGTACATATAGCTGTCTTAAAAATTTACGTAGGAACAACATTTCCTTTTATTCATAATGAAAACAAATATTTCCGGATATTTCGTTCGATTTTTTTGTACATTTGTTTTGGTAAATGACTTAAGTCTTATTGTAGTGTTTAGCAAAAGATGGTTAAACCACAAATGTTGGTACATTGTTTCATTCATTTGCTAACAAGTAAATCAAAACGCACGATTTTATGCTTTTTTGTTTGAGTTCTTCTTATTGGAAATGCTCTGTATCCGTTCAATTCGCCGTTTCAGAATCTATTGCATTCTGGGTAATATTTTCAAAAATGTACACCAAAACGTCGTGATTGGTTGAAAACGTCCAAAACAATGGAAATTCAACCAATGACGTGGCGTTATTTTCATTTTGGGGTACGAACAATGAAATTACCCATGATTCTTTAGATTCTGAAACGGCTAATTCATATTCATCTTTATATAAATTGTTTTGTATTTAAAAGGTGTTGAAATCATTATCGGTTCAAAGAGCTTTTTATGTTCTTCCACCACTTAAACACAATTATAGAATTCTATATTATATCATTTTGCAGACTACTGAACAAATGTTATGCTTGATATACTAAAATGGACATGATTCATAATCTAAAAATTAAATTTTAAAGCTAACATGATAAATTATTACAGGAATACAAAAAAATAAGACGCATAACTTTACTAACTTCAGCTAACATATTCAAGCTAAAATACGCGCGCAAATCTAACAGTGGACTGATCATGTAAAATAATGTGCCTCGGGGTCCACATGGCAAAATGTCATGGTAACTACATCAAATACCATGGCAACAGCATAATAACTACAGTCAAAGATTAAAAGAAACAAGGATGATCATTGCTAAGTTCCATATTTTTTTTTTATCTTAATCCTATCGCAATACTTTGGAAGCATCAATTTGATATTAATAATGACACTCTATTATAATCTTTTTGCAGGCTAGGGAAGTAAGGTAGATATTGTACCTCTAGCATTTTCTTTTAAATAAAATACAAATATGAATAAAAGTAGGTGTGAAATATACATCAATAAGACGATCACACAACGACACAGAAACCCAAAAGATATCTTTTAACTATATAAAAAAGGAGATGTGGTATGATTATCAAAGAGTCCAAATAACGAAAAAAGCAGAGAGAAATGTGCATTATAGAGCTGAAAATAGTACAGGTATTTGTAGGCGACAATACTTTTATATTATTTTGAGATAATGTAAAAATGTGCTGTTGGAAGTTGCTGTTGGAAGTTGATGAAAAGCCGTATAAATACTTTATAAATAAATATGTGCGAAAATTCATTCATGGTGAAATACAAAAAGAATCGTATGTCCTTTATTTAAAGAATATGTCAAAATAATTTGACAGGATCTATGGTTGACTAATATGTAATAAACTAATTTTTGCCTAGAAAACTCCATAAGCCTGGAAAATATCTAAGCTAATCACATATATGTGTGTGGTCTTTAAACAGCAAGTAGATTGAATATAAACTCACGAGACGCGAAAAATACGCATCATCTGGTATGGAAATTGTTTTGAAGGTACGTAAATCCAAGCGGCTAGCAAACATATATACTTACCCAAATACACTAGAAAACCTGTGCACTCTGGTCGTGTACAATTTGTTGGTCCTGGTGCTAATATCTTTATTGTTTCATTATTATATAAGTATAAAACTCCTCCAAATGGCAAATTATTATCATTTCCTTTCTGTGCAGATCCGGTTGCTAAGAAAAACATGTCCTTATTTAAGAACCTATCAAACACTTTGACCTGTACTTCGACCTTTAGCGGTAGTTCATTTAAACCATGTGAAATGTCTACTTCAGGATTGTCATATGCTTTTATTGGCATCCAGTCACTAATGACATCTGGAGGTGCTAATGCGTTGGAAATATCGAACACCAAAGTGTTCACTGTAATAAAAATATAAGTGAAGACTCTATTAACATCGAGGTTTAAAAACATCTAACGTAAAAATCATGAAGAACAAAAGCTCTCAGCGTATTATACTGAACTAGATTTTAACTGAATAATTATGATACTATAAATCAACTACTTACAACGAATATATTGTGTATACAACATATATTTTCTCGGTATAGTACATCCGGATACTAGTATTTAAATAGTTGAAAGATCTTAAAACATCTGAATTTGACATTGCCTAAAAGCAGGCTTACGAACCAATCAAACCAATACCAACTGATTTTTACAGTTTGTTTTAATGTTGCGCTGTTAAACCTCTGTCATAAGGTAGGAGAAAAAAGCGTAATGTTTTATTTTTGAGTTTAAGTTTAATACATGTATATTAGATGAAGCAAATAGTTTACAGTTGTCAAGTGTTTTACGTTTTGTTATTAGTAGCCTATTATACCTACTATACGGTATAAGTTTTCTATAATGCTGAAGTCCTTACGGTGATCTGTAAGTATTTTCATTCTTGTCCAGTGGTCTTTAGAGGATAGTTGTCTTATTGGTACATCACATCATTTTTTTTCTTTTATTGTTATATGAGAAGTAAAGTATAAAATTGAGAAAGGAAATGGTGAATATGTCAAAGCGACAACCACCCGACCATAGAGCAAACAACAGCCGAAGGCAACCAATGGGTCTTCAATGTAGCGAGGATTCCCGCACCCGTAGGTGTCCTTCAGCTGGCCCCTAAAATATGCATAATAGTACAGTGATAATGGACGTCATACTAAACTCCGAATTATACACAAGAAACTAAAATTTAAAATCATACAAGACTAACAAAGGCCAGAGGCTCCTGACTTGGGACAGGCGCAAAATTGCGGCGGGGTTAAACATGTTTATGAGATCTCAACCCTCCCCCTATACCTCTAGCCAATGTAGAAAAGTAAAAGAATAACAATACGCACATTAAAATTCAGTTCAAGAGAAGTCCGAGTCTGATGTCAAAAGATGTAACAAAAGAAAATAAATAAAATGACAATAATACATAAATAACAACAGACTACTAGCAGTTAACTGACAAGCCAGCTCCAGACCTCAATTAAACTGATTGAAAGATTATGTCTTCATCATATGAATATCAGGTACAATCCCTCCCGTTAGGGGTTTAGTATCATACTATCATAAAATATATGAGAAGAACATAACCCGTGTCATGCCAACAACTGTTTTTTTAGAAATAAATGTGTTTAGTTCCGATGCAAAGACCCTATCAGTGAATCAATGTTAAAGCCAAAATATGCAATCTTTAATGACCTGACAACAGTATCGTAACTATATCCCCTTTTAATAAGTCTATTTAAAGGTTTTGTTAGTTTCTGAGGAGAATACTGACATTTTTGTGCTTTATAAAGAATATTTCCATAAAATTTTGGATGTGAAATACCTGAACGTATAAGATGTCTGCATGTTGAGTTATATTTACGAATTATTTCCTTATACCGGTGATAAAATTTAGTAAATGTTTTGACCAGTTTGTGATATCGAAAACCCTGGTGTAATAATTTTTCAGTAATACATAAATTTCTCTCGCTAAAATCTAATACATTGTTACATACACGAGCGAATCGTACAAGTTGAGATATATAAACACCATAAGATGGTGACAAGGGAACGTCACCATCTAAAAATGGATAATTAACAATAGGAAATGAAAAATCATCTCTTTTATCATAAATTTTTGTATTAAGCTTCCCGTTTATGATATAGATATCAAGATCGAGGAAAGGGCAGTGGTCATTGTTATCATTAGCTTTATTTAAAGTAAGTTCTACAGGATAAATTTCTTTAGTATACATACTGAAGTCGTCATTATTTAGAGCCAATATATCATCCAAATATCTAAAAGTATTGTTAAATTTTTGTATCAAATGTTGTTTTGATGGGTCTTTGCTAATTTTAGTCATAAATTGTAACTCATAACAATACAAAAACAGGTCCGCAATAAGTGGTGCACAGTTAGTCCCCATTGGAATTCCAATAACTTGACGATATACGGAATCTCCAAAGCGAACAAAAATGTTATCAAGTAAAAATTCAAGTGCATAAATAGTATCAAAGCATGTCCAATTGACATAGTTCTTTTGTTTATTGCTACTAAAAAATGATCTAAAAGAGTTTGAACATATGTACTCGCATTCCGACTTTTTAAATGCCCAGTTAATTAGGGATGTGAACTTTTTCTTAATAAGAATATGAGGCAAAGTGGTATATAGGGTAGAAAAATCAAAACTTTGAACAGATTCAAAATCACCAATATATGCATGCAATTTATCAAGTACTTCCAACGAGTTTTTGACACTCCAAAAGTAATTAATTCCACTATTTTCAAAGGCCTTATTTGAACAATTTATTATCAGGTTTTTTATTGTACCAAGTGTACTAGTAAGTAAAACAGACAATTTAGTAGTTGAACAATGGCTGGAAGATGAAATAAATCTATATTTGTAAGGTTTTTTGTGCAGCTTCGGAAGCCAGTACATAGTTGGGACTTTCATTGTGTTTGGTTCTGCTTGTAAAGAAGTAGCTAAAAGTTTATGTTTGTTACAGATGTCGTTTTCTGAAAATGAAGTCAGTTGGAATGTTGGTGAATTCGTGATTTCCTTTTGCAGAACCTCTATATAAAATTTACGTCAAACAATAATGATATTATTAGCAGCTTTATCAGCCGGGACAAAAACAAATTCCTTGGCTAGTTCTGTTAGTTTATTTTTGATACGCGAAATAGGGTTTTTATAGTTTTTGTTGAGGGTAAAATGTTCTTTAAAATGTTGTATTCGAATATCAACTATCTTCATTACTGAATTAAAAAAAAGAGTCCAAAGATTTTTTGTCAGCTTTTTCCCGTTTTACCCATTTCAAACAGTAGGCGCGGAGTGAGTCGTTGATGATATTACGACACTCATTCCAGTTAATAGTTGACGGGGGACGATATTTAGGTCCTTTACTGAGGAATGATTTTAACTCTCGGTCGCGAACGATGTTAAGGTCTCCTGTTATAACATGGGAAATTGGTCCATAGGTGTATTCTGAATTACTGCAATTACACGACATAGGTGTATTTTCAGTGATATTTACATCTTTACACAATTGGCTATAATTAAACACATATTTTCGGGTAGATTTCTTGTAAATATAACAAATGAGAGGGAGTTCAGTATTATCAAAATATCCAGGAATTTGGTCTTTAACAGAATGGTCGTTGAAAATACCGGCAATATTTACAAAATCAAAACCTTTATTGACATACTTTATTTTAATAAAATGTTTTTTATGATCTTCAGGGCGATCAATTTTTGGAAACAGTTTAGAATAACAATATGCCATTATAATTTGGACAATTTCATACTTAGGACTGTAATATGAAATTGTGTTGCAATCCTCTAAAATTTTATTTAATTTATTTATAGGTAAAGAACAAAGCTTGGTTAACAGATAATGTCTGCCGTTGTTTTTTGAAATGGAAATTAGGTCCGAAATATTTGTATGGTTGGTCCGAAATTTTCTTTGATTGCGATTTTTTCTGCGTCCATGAGAACGATTTTTACGAACAGTTTTAGAAACTATATCCAAAATGTTAACAGAATCGGTTCTTGATATATTGCCAATTCCCATGATATTATCATTAAGACCGAGAGGGTAGACTGTCTGTAATTTTTTAATCCAATTTAATTCATTTATTTTTCGTGATCGTACAAACTTGGAATGAGATTCACCAGGCTGCTTATTTACTACTTCTAAAGGTTGAACTGTTAAATATTTAATAGGATGACTGTGCTTCTTAAGATGTTGATAAATGATACTTTTGAATTTATTGGGTCTTTTAAAACGATACAGGTGTTCTTGCGTGCGTTTAGATAAATATCGCCCAGTTTCACCTACGTACTGAATACCGCATCCCGGTTTGTTTCATGTGAGTAAATAAATAATACTGTTTGTTTTTCAAGTAATATCAGTTTCAAAATTTAGAGAAAATGTGCGACCATTAAATGTGGACCTTACTGTATTGTTGGTGGAAAGACGGGGACACGTAAGTCATTTTTTGGCATGACACTTATCGATAGAAGGGTAACCACGATTTTTATTGTTAAAAACGTTAGCTATGGTAGTATTTTTAGATAAGCGATTCTGAAGATTGAGACGTGTAGATACCCTTTGAACGAGTTTAGTATTTAATATTTTTCCATTTCTAAGCTTCATATTTGTTTTTTGGTATGTAGATTTATTACAAAGGAGCAAAGACTGGCGTCCAGAATATGAACCATCACACAGTAGATTAAATTGTGTAAAAATGATAAAACTGTTCGGCTCAAGACGTCAAATGCTTATTGTCATAAGTTACCCGACAAATTTAACAAAAGATAGGGTATATCAAGGTAGCGACTGACGTCTGACTAAATAGATGAATGGGGCTGAATATTAAAATACTACTTTTTGATAGATATTCCTAAAGTAATGAACATAGAGAAGTTCTCGCTCGGACACACACTCCATAATCTAGTATAATATAAGAGCATAAACCTTAAGCACGGGGAGGCACTCTACTGTCTCCACACGGCACTAAAGACAAACTCTGTAAAAAATAAAATTGAGAAAGGAAATGGTGAATATGTCAGAGAAGTAAAGTGCATTTTTACTTTACATATAATACTTCAAAACAAGGTACTTCACGAATTATTAGTCAAATAAATTAGTTACATAAAGCTACGATGACACGTAAAAAGTTGGTGCTATTTCACATTGATTCTTTGACCTCAGCGGCCTGGTTCTTTACTTTTGGGACCTTAATAAATATGGTATCTTTGAAAAGTTTTCACAACCACTTGGTCGATGCCACTGCTGACTGATTTTTCGTCTCATTGGAAGTAACCATATCAGTAGTGAGAATTCTTGTGCTGACATGAAACATAACTGGTGGGGTCTATTTTGTAAATTAAGTCTTCATTAAATGGTAATAAAATGCTTCGAAGGAGGACACAGTTTGATACGACCGTAGATGTCGAACCCTGAACAGTTGGGGCATGTATGGACACAACATTCAAGCTTGATATTGATCGGGTTGTTGTCTCTTTAACACATTCCCCATTTCCATTTTCAATTTTATTGATATAGCTCTGAATTTGGATTGTGATTAAATAATTGACACTACATTGGTTTCTGACACACAATGAATGGTGTCTAAGAACTTAAAAATTTGAAATTGAACATTTACCTATTATCATGATTATGGTTCAGTATCCGAAATCTAAATACATGTTCAGATTCAGTTTATCAAACAAACCTCTGAATTAAATGTTTGTTAAAATCAAGCTAAGTTTTGATTTAAGGGGCAATAGGATTATGCAAGTTTAATTTTGGACCCTTTGGACCTTAATGTGGACCAATTTTAAACCGGGTCTAAAATAAAAAATCTAAATACACGGTTAAATTCGGTATTTCAAAGAACCAAATAATTCATTGATGAAATCAAGCAAGGGTTAACTTTGGACCCTTTGAAGCTCAATGTGGACCCGTTTAAAACGGGGCCCAAAATCCAAAATCTAAATAAACGGTTTAATTCAGCATATAAGAGAATCCCAAGAATTCAAGACTTTGAATTAAACCCCAAATGGATTAAAAATTGATCAAGAAATAAGCCATTTATACACACAGTATTGTTTTGACCTCTTTTATTTAAACGGTTAGGGCCATCATACCCAAAATCAATCTCTACCTTCCTTTTTTGGTATGAAACCTTGTGGTACAATTTCATAGAGATCCATAGACTTATACTAAAGTTACTATCTGGAAAACAGATTATCCTTATTTTGGGCCCCCTTTTATGGTAGTATAAAAATTGTTTAAAACACAAAAGTGTGTTGTCTACACCAAAGGCATATATAGCCTTAGCCAGATTATGCACATTTTGGAACTTTTAATTTTCAATGCACTTAATTTTCTTGTATTTGATTCGAATGTCATTAGTGTTTTTTTTTGGGTTTTTTTTCGTTTTGTTTTGAAACATGAGTCTGGTGTATTAAATTATAAGTATGATGCTTTTTTTCTTTAGAACTCTGAAAATTAAAAAAACATGTATCAAGGGAATTAAAAAATACTTTTTTGAAAATGCAATCCTAAATATTATTTGTAGATAAGCACGACGTTTGATTTTCATTGCTACATGTATTTACCCATAAAAAGGAACAATTTGGTAAAAGTCTTCTTAGCATATACATTTTTGCAACATCACTGTGCTTAAACGGCTGTGGGTAACTTAAGTTACCCACAGTCCAAGATGGCGGACTCTAAACTCGTTGATATTTAATTCATACAAAATGTACCTTTTGCGACGTTTTTCATGCAGAATGTAAATATTTATAGGATTATTGAATAAAGAAATGACTAACAATTACCATAAATTTGTTAATATAGAGTTCACTAAAGCGCAAGGTCAACTTTAAAAAATGCATAAGATGTCCGTAACTTTTTGATCGAAACTAAGCAGACTGTCCGTAACTTTATTTTTAGATGTGGGTAACTTTTGATTTAAAATTTTAAGAATTATAATTTCAACAATTAGAAGACAATTAACATCATATTTGTAACCTTCGCGGCCGTTTATACTACTCATTCACCACCAAATGTGATTTTATTAACGCATCATACTTACACCACAGAAGTTTTATGTCGGGTTTGGGGTACTCCATCCTGGTTATGGTTTCAACTTTTATTTACTGATGTGCGTCTTATCGACGTTTTTCGCTTGTCAGACCAAGGCTTTTCCATACTCTTTAATGTTTTGAGTTTAATTATATGTTTGCGGTTTACCTTCACCTCTGTTTCTTTCTATGTGTATTTTGATGAATACTCTTTGACGCGGCTCGGTATTTATACATCCCACCAGTTAGTTATAGTGTTATGATTTTTTGAATATGTTTCCTAGTATGTTTTTTTTTCTCTCTTTGTATGTTATCAGGGGTTGATAGACTATTAAATTACCCTGTTGTCCTACGTAGTTATTTATATTTTTATATACTATGTCGAATTGTTACACTGTGTTGACTGCTCTTTTCCTTTTATTGTCACTGACTTTTACCTATTGTGTCTTTCAGTTTTATTCAGTTTAATGAGATTTAATGCAGCTTGCATACAAATGAAATATGCAGCTGCTGTAAAACTAGGTTTATTCATTTATACAAAATGTCCTCTTTTTTTTTTTTTAAAGTTTTCCCATTTACTGTAAATCTTGGTTTTTGTGGGGATGAGAGAAAAGTGTTTTAGGCTTTTTCAAAAAGACGGAAAAAGTTTGTGCACTTAAGTCTCGTATAGTCTATCCACTGATTGCCTGGGCAATTTGGGTTCCCCTCCAAAATCCAAAATCCCGGATTCACGCTACCCTTGTCGTTGCTGGCAGAAAATCAGTAAGTGTATACATGCTACATGTATGTGTAAAAAATACTTGTGTAGTCTACTTGTTCAAAAATAAAAACGAACAATGATATGTTTCAACAGTTTATCATACTGCTATGATCGGAAACAACCCTCCGAACTTGGCGATTCGGATACCCCGACGTTATACAAAATAAGACCCGAGTTTTGCGGATTTATCGTGATTTTTTTCATATTTTTCCCAATTTTGTCTTCCATCGATACAATGAATTATATCGTACTAGACATCTACTTCGTTTTGTGAATATGTATTTGATGCAATCTCTATCACCAGTTTAAACATTACATCCGCGTATGTCGATTCTTTGAAAGTTACGGACATCTCTATTGGTATGATGAAAAAAGTTACGGACAAGTTGTTTTGAAGTTACGGACAGCCTAAGTGTTTTTTAAAATCGTGCTGTGATCGTTTATTTTGTAGAATTTAGTCACCTTTCCAGTTTAGGGGTTTCCCTAAACGATTAATACAACTTTTAAATTCAGTTGTTTAATTGATGCATTCGTGGTATTGTTATTCTATAGAAGAAAAGTATCTAACCGACGCAAGGCGGCTCCATCTTGGGCTGTGGGTAACGTAAGTTACTCACAGCCGTTTAAGCACAGTGAACATATACGTGAGGACAAAACCTATGAATATCATTTTTCAATGAAAAACTTATATTGAATTTAAAATACATGAATTGAACTTAGTGTATGTGCTAACATAATGAAATTCAATTATTTTATCAAATGAACTAAAACAGGAAGAAGATTGTTATCTGGCTTACTGCTGAAATTTTAATGCTTAAACTAATATTTTTATTATAATGAAAAACATTTTCTAAGATTTAATGTTTATATAGTAACATATTATTGATTGAAACTGAAAAAAAAAATTAATATTAGCGTAAATATCTTGATTAAAAAAATATGGCCAATTAGTTTTTCGTGTTAATTTAAATGGTGTTTATTTTTTATTTTTCATAACATTAACCAAGAATGTTTCATAGATAGTTGTCTTCCTGTTTAATTAATTAAAAGTAATTAGAAGTAAGTAAGTAAGTAAGTAATTAGGAGTAAGTAAGTAAGTAAGTAATTATAGTTTATTACAGTGTCACAATATAACATTTTATTAACCAACTAAGTACATTATTGCCAAAAATGACTGGTTATTAAAAATAACATATTTTCTGTAATGGCCCTGTTTTTCTGTAATGGCCCTGTTTTTTTCTGTAATGGCCCTGTTTTTTCTGTAATGGCCCTGTTTTTCTGTAATGGCCCTGTTTTTCTGTAATGGCCCTGTTTTTTTTTCTGTAATGACCCTGTTTTTTTTCTGTAATGGCCCTGTTTTTCTGTAATGGCCCTGTATTAATGCCCGGTTTGTCTGTATAAAGCACAGTTAGGGTTTTTAATAATGTTAATAAAATTAAGTTGTAAAGAGTATAATACTTCTTTGTATTTTATTTAATTTAGTAACCAGCAACCAACATTAATGAACCAAATATCTTGATTAAAAAAATATGGCCAATTAGTTTTTCGTGTTAATTTAAATGGTGTTTATTTTTTATTTTTCATAACATTAACCAAGAATGTTTCATAGATAGTTGTCTTCCTGTTTAATTAATTAAAAGTAATTAGAAGTAAGTAAGTAAGTAAGTAATTAGAAGTAAGTAAGTAAGTAAGTAAGTAATTATAGTTTATTACAGTGTCACAATATAACATTTTATTAACCAACTAAGTACATTATTGCCAAAAATGACTGGTTATTAAAAATAACATATTTTCTGTAATGGCCCTGTTTTTTTCTGTAATGGCCCTGTTTTTTCTGTAATGGCCCTGTTTTTCTGTAATGGCCCTGTTTTTCTGTAATGGCCCTGTTTTTTTTCTGTAATGACCCTGGTTTTTTTTCTGTAATGGCCCTGTTTTTCTGTAATGGCCCTGTATTAATGCCCGGTTTGTCTGTATAAAGCACAGTTAGGGTTTTTAATAATGTTAATAAAATTAAGTTGTAAAGAGTATAATACTTCTTTGTATTTTATTTAATTTAGTAACCAGCAACCAACATTAATGAACCAAATATCTTGATTAAAAAAATATGGCCAATTAGTTTTTCGTGTTAATTTAAATGGTGTTTATTTTTTATTTTTCATAACATTAACCAAGAATGTTTCATAGATAGTTGTCTTCCTGTTTAATTAATTAAAAGTAATTAGAAGTAAGTAAGTAAGTAAGTAATTATAGTTTATTACAGTGTCACAATATAACATTTTATTAACCAACTAAGTACATTATTGCCAAAAATTACTGGTTATTAAAAATGACTGGTTATTAAAAATAACATATTTTCTGTAATGGCCCTGTTTTTCTGTAATGGCCCAGTTTTTTTCTGTAATGGCCCTGTTTTTTCTGTAATGGCCCTGTTTTTCTGTAATGGCCCTGTTTTTTTTCTGTAATGACCCTGGTTTTTTTCTGTAATGGCCCTGTTTTTCTGTAATGGCCCTGTATTAATGCCCGGTTTGTCTGTATAAAGCACAGTTAGGGTTTTTAATAATGTTAATAAAATTAAGTTGTAAAGAGTATAATACTTCTTTGTATTTTATTTAATTTAGTAACCAGCAACCAACATTAATGAACCATATATAGGGATCACTGTTCCTCCTGTTTTTCAACACATAACTTCTGTCAACTTAATATCTTGGATATTTGGTATATTAACACATACACTTTTATTCAGTTGGTTAATAAATGTATTAAGAAATGGTTGTTTTTATAATGGCTCTGTTATATGTCCTCGGTCAGTAATAATGGCCTCGGATGTCTGTAATGGCCCTCGGCGTTGCCTCGGGCCATTACAGACTTTCTCGACCATTATAACAGACCTTGGACATATAACAAGGCCATTATAAAAACACCCATTCATTAATACTATAATACATAATACATTATACATCAAATAAAATCAGCATAAAAATATATTAGATTCCTGCCTTAAAAGACATATGTCTCGAATGAACTAAACAGGAAGAAGATTGATATCTATATCACTAACGGAAAGCTTAATACTAAAATTTATGATAAAAGAGATGATTTTTCATTTCCTATCGTTAATTATCCATTTTTAGATGGTGACGTTCCCTTGTCACCATCTTACGGTGTTTATATATCTCAACTTGTACGATTCGCTCGTGTATGTAACAATGTTTTAGATTCTAACGAGAGAAATTTATGTATTACTGAAAAATTATTACACCAGGGTTTTCGATATCACAAACTAGTCAAAACATTTACTAAATTTTATCATCGGTATAAGGACATCATTCGTAAATATAGCTCAACATGCAGACTTCTTATACGTTCAGGTATTTCACATCCAATTTTTTATGGAAATATTCTTTATAAAGCACAAAGGTGTCAGTATTCACCTCAAAAACTAACAAAACCTTTGAATAGACTTATTAAGAAGGGATATAGTTACGATACTGTTGTCAGGTCATTAAAGATTGCATATTTTGGCGTTAATATTGATTCACTTATAGGGTCTTTGCATCGGAACTAAATACATTTATTCAAAAACCAGTTGTTGGCATGACACGGGTTATGTTCTTCTCATATATGTTATGATGGTATGATACTAAACCCCTAACGGGAAGGATTGTGTCTGATGTTCATATGATGAAATCATAATCTTTCAGTCAGTTTAATTGAAGTCTGGATCTGGCATGTCAGTTAACTGCTAGTAGTCTGTTGTTATTTATATATTATTGTCGTTTTGTTTATTTTCTTTGGTTACATCTTCTGACATCAGACTCGGACTTCTCTTGAACTGAATTTTAATGTGCGTATTGTTATGCGTTTACTTTTCCACATTGGCTAGAGGTATATGGGAGGGTTGAGATCTCACAAACATGTTTAACCCCGCCGCATTTTTGCGCCTGTCCCAAGTCAGGAGCCTCTGGCCTTTGTTAGTCTTGTATTATTTTAATTTTAGTTTCTTGTGTACAATTTGAAAATTAGTATGGCGTTCATTATCACTGAACTAGTATATATTTGTTTAGGGGCCAGCTGAAGGACGCCTCCGTGTGCGGGAATTTTTCGCTACATTGAAGACCTGTTGGTGACCTTCTGCTGTTGTTTTGTTGTTTTTTTTTTCTATGGTCAGGTTGTTGTCTCTTTGGCACATTCTCCATTTCCATTCTCAATTTTATATGAGACACTTTTACCTCATGCTCATTAATAAATTAAATGCATACACAATTTAAAACATTTTTCAAAATTAAAAACTTATTTAAAAATACAAAACAATTACTTCTTAGATCAACAATTTGTCTCTTAAAAGAACAAAAAAAAGTAGAATTGATTTAAAAATCTTAAATATTATGCTAATAAAAAATCATTAAAAATTTAAGCTCTTTAAAAGTTATAAATTTATCTTTCTCCTCTTAAACATTACTGACTGAACATGATGAATAAAAAACGGGCGTATTAATTTGAGGCCGGGGTTTGCATGTCTGGCCGGAATGTCTGTTTCGCCGAGCTGATATATTGAATACTTTTTTCAAGACCAGACTGCAACCGGACTGCTAAGTGTGGCCCTTATGTCTCCATTTGTCGACCGTCATTCACAAATTCGTTGTCATTTCAGACTCATGCGTAGCCTTTGGCTTATTTGGACCCCCTCACCTCCCTTAATTCTGTTGGGTGAAACATATCAATCAACCATTTGGATAAAAATGACCTGTTTGACTTTTTTAACTCGTGTCGGTCGTATTGTAAATCATCGAATAGCCCGGCGTATTTCTTGTTTACAAGACATATGTGAGGTTATGCTAACTTATTAAACATAAAACAAACGAGAATTTTCCATGTCTATTTTTTACTGACAAGTCCAACATCAAATATATGTATATCAGTACATAGCTTTGGATCCATACTATCATTTTATGATAGCCAATCAATAGGGAGAATACAGCATAAAAAATGTCCAACCCTATTACTTAACAGCAACTATAGAATATACATGCCCCACGCCAGGAACCGTTTAAAAAGTGCATTTTACACTTATTTTATGTTTTTTAGTCCAAAAAAGGTCCCAAAATGTTTTGATCAAATGAAAACTAAAACTTTTTATTGCCGTGAAAAATTAGAGAGAACATTTACTGCTTCAGTAGCACCATGTGCTGCCAGTTGTGGTAGATAATTCAAAATGTTCAATCATTTTACCTTGGATTAAAAACGGATATTTGCAACAGTTCAATCAAGTTTTACGAAGGCCAAGCTTAAAATACAATACAGTTATCTCCATTCTAATACCTCACATTAAAATAAATCCATTTTAGTAATTATATTGGCTTAAAAATGCTATAAATAAAAAAGTCCGCAAAACTATTACATTGTCTTTGGCATCAAAACAATGTGACAGCATAGGTATACTCCCGATGTCAAACATAAACACTAGATGTATTTATACTTTTCGTACGCTTCTGAATGGTTCAAATATTGACAAAAAGAAGATTTTGAGGCAGAAAATGTGACTTTGTTTATTTTTTGAAAAATTACAACCCAAAAAAAATCGGAATTCAAAATGGTGGCTTTCCTTAGTTACGGACTAGTAGAATGTGAATCCTAACCCTTCAAAATATTTGTCAACGTCCAATGAAAATTATCGTTCTAAACGAATTGCATTAGAATTATGAATATATACACTAAATGATACTAATCTCCACATAATACAAACTTTAATGTCTAATGTAAAGTAATATAAGAGAGAAAGACATGTCAGATGGTTTTTAGTATCATTGTCATTATGCTTGTAAATTCGGTAGATATTCTTTCTTCTATAAATATGACTAACCCCTAAAAACTTAATCCGCAACAATACTATATTTTGAAATTAAGGTAGCGAAGGGGTCTAAATGTTTGACGATAGATCTTTCTTGAACTTCTGTAAACGACTTCTGAGTCAATGTACTTTTGAATTTCAATATTAAAACTAGAGGTCATGGACCTTGGTTTTTCGTTACAATACCTTGAAATTAACGACATCACAGTTATTTTAAATAACTTTTATCTAAGGAAACTTAATTGTTCTTCTTTGTGAAAACATTAAACGACAGAATCGGTTAAAATTCAACGAGATACTTGCTTTTTATAAATAAATACGAAAAATCCACTAAAAATAAGGGATTAAAAAAAAAGAAAAAGAAATTGTTCTATCAAATTCAATATAAATATGATAAATATATAATATTTGCCCTCCAAATTAAAAGGATTTTAAAATATTTTTGCAACATCCCAAGAAGGGATGCCCAGACACGAAACACACTATAATATACATTATCCTAAGAAGGAAGTTAATATTGCTGAAACAAGATTAGATAATGTTTTAGGCGTTTTATGATACACTGTAAAATCATTACTTTTAACTGATACTGTTTGTCAAAAATACTTCTTAAAGATTTAAGAAGGCTAGACATATACATTCTAGTTATTCAGAATTTAAAATTAAAAGAAATGATTACTTACCAAATGCTAGAAAGATAATCCACATTTTCATCACCCTACATCATTCACACGAAATAAAAATAAAATATATAATATCATAAAATAAATACAAATTTGATCCACTTATAACTTATAACACATCAACTGAGCAAAAGAACAAGTTTGGATTATCTAACTTGTCATCCAATCAGTAAATTGAATTTTGACGCAAAATATTACAAATTCCGCATGCGCTAATTTAAATAATCATCGATCAAAGTATAAAGAAATTTTTAATGAACATAGATATTTTTTTCACAAATGTATTGTGTTTTCTGTTTACGTATAAAACAATTCTAATACAGACGTGATTTCCGAAAAAAAAGATCATATTAAATTAACACATTGTCAACTACTAAATTATATTAAAGGGGCACTAGCTACGAGATATATAAAAAATCTAAAGTTTGATTTTTTTTGTTCAATCAATAATGAAAGTGAAATAGTGAAATAACAATTCGCTTTTTGCAGCCAAAAAGGTTCAATTTTGTCAAATTACGCTAAGAAACATTGATAATTAGTTATTCACTTGCAAGTGAATGAGTCAACCTCTTTAAATCCGTATTCATGTGAACTTCAATTTAACCCCTAGCTAGAGATTGACAACGCATGCATTGTACGTGTACTGATTATTTAAAGAAAAAGAATGTCAACAATGAAAGTGAAACTACGGTAAATCATTTGATTACTAATTCGATGCACATAAATTATATTATATTATATTATATATAAATATACTAAATAAATAAATGATTTGGAAAATACGTTGAAGGTATAAAAAGTCAAGAGAATTCTGATCGAAATTAGGTTCTATCCGGGCACTCTGGTTCTGAACCTTGGTTCTTTGGTTCGAAACCATGGTAACTGGTTCAACATCCGGGTTGTTTGGCTATAGCAACCCAACTTCTTGGTTCCATCTGGGTTCTATTCTAGATCATTCTAATGTGCCCGTTGAACTTGGAGAAGATAACCGCAAGTATCCGAATAAAAAGATAAAGTAGGTCAAAGACGCTAAAATTGTTTTACAACATTAAACATTTCAACATCGGCAGTAAAGGAAGCTGTAAGGTATTTATCTTCTCTTTTAATTATTTTCATTAGGAAACTAGATAAAAATAAAGCATCGTATAGATTTTAAAAATAAACCGAAATATACAGTATATTGAACATCTTTTTATTTAATTCAGTCGTTCTGTTTTCATTTATTTTTCTTTACTCATCCCTTATTTCCGTTAATATTTCTAGAAGTTTTAAAACGACATGTCGTTCAATTTGCCGACGATATGTGCATCTAGCCACTTGACCAGTTAACGACTTGCATATGTATTTGAATGATTGCATATTTATTTTCAAGTTCGACTGAATTTTATTTAATTGGCTTTGTAATAATGCCAGATTTGATAGAAATACATGTTCAAAACAAAATGTTAAAAGACATATAAAAAGAAAGAGATGATCAATTTAAGTTTGTAAGCTTTAATAAGTTGAAAAATAAGCTATAAAATATTACAAAAATGTATATGTACAATAAATTTGTCAAATTTGAGACTCCTTGTGAAGGGGATGCATATAATCAATCATTCGCCCCCCCCCCCCCCCCCCCCCCCCAAAAAAAAAAGAAATCAAAATTAATATTAAATATTTTTATAATAAAATTGTGTGTGTGTTAATGACAGTGCTAGTGGGATGAGTATTACCAGCACAATAGTCAGAACTTCTGTGTTGGTGCCATAGTAGAGAGGCATAAGGTGTTACCCTTGTCCGTCCTTTCCGAACATCCCAAAAATGAGTCCCGTTCTCCTAACTTTAGTTTGACTCAACCAATATTGGGAAGTACTACAAAACTTATACACAATATAAAAAAGAAAATGTGGCATATGTGTCAATGAGAACTCTCCGAAAGAGACCAAATGACTCAGAAATTAACAACTATAGGTCACCATTCGGCCTTAAACAATGAGCAAAGTCCATACACAATAGTCAGCTATAAAAGGCTACGAAATGACAATGTAAAACAATTCAAACGAGAAATAACGGCCTAATTTATGTACAAAAAACAAATATGTAACAAATAAACAAACGACAGTCACTGAATTACAGGCTCCTGACTTGGGACAGGCACATACATACAGAATAAGGCGGGGTTAAATTTGTTAACGGGATCCCCACCCTTTACCTAATATGGCTTGAGTGCCAATGAGAACTCTCCACAAGAGATCAGATGACACAGGAATTAACAACTATAGGTCACAATACGGTCTTCAACAATGAGCAAAGGTCATACCTCATAGTCACCCATAAAAGGCACCGAAATGACAATGTAAAACAATTCAAACGAGAATAGAAAAGGACAAATTTATGAACGTAAAACAAATATGTAACACATAAACAAACGACAAACACTGAATTACAGGTTCCTGACATGCGACAGGCACATACATACCGAATAATACGGGATCCCCACCATCCCACTATCCTGGGACAATGCTTATTACCACACAACACAAAATAAAATTTGAAATTTGGTAGCGTCACTTTTACCGTTTATGAGAATTCGTGTCCCTATAAAAACATAGAAAATGCTTAATTTTTCGTTTCCGTTCTCTTAAATAAGTTTAACTCAATCAAACGTTATAAACCTTATACGCAATGCTTATTACCCCATAACACAGATCTATGAAGTTCGATATTGAGTGGCGTCACTTTTATTGTTCATGAGTCATTAGATGTAAGAAGATGTGGTACGAGTACCAATGATACAAATGTCAACACGGAGCCTTAAGATAGGAAAAATGTTAAATCTGTTGTTACCGTTCTTCAACTTCAGTTTGCCTTTATAGCCAAATATTTTGAAACTTATACATAATGCTAATGGTCACAAAACGGTCAAAATAACGTGAATCCTGCATCTATATGTGGAAGTTTACTGATGTTTTTTCACAAGCAGGGGCATCTGTGGCCCATTGACATATTTAACATTTAGCTTATTTACTTCCATTGAATTCTACTTCTAGAATTAACTTGCATATTTTTTCAGGATCTCGGTGCAGTTTGGTAACAGACAACGATATTTCAAGTTACATGTGACCAGCATAACAAAGTGTTTCACTAGATTGAGCTCTCTGTCTAAGTGTACTTTAAAGGTTCTTTGCATTGAGTTCAGTTTATTGGTATGCGTATACCTTCTGTGTGAATTTTTAAGATGTAAAAACAGACTATCCATATCTGCATGTCCATGAATTGAAATGAAATCTAAGGTAAAATGATTAAAACATTTTGCATTATCTATCACAACTGACAGCACATGGTGTTACTAAAGCAGTAAATGTTCTCTCTAATGGGGGTCTCGTTGGGGGTTCTGATCCCGGATCCCGCTTACTGTTTTATCAGATTCCGTATTCCGCTTACACTGTGTACGTAAGCAGTTCTTGTTTTTTTTTGTAAATTCCCGTGTCCCGCTAGACTTCAATTCCCGTTTTCACGGCACAATAATTTGACTTTCACGTGTAACGCTTACAAAAAGTCAGCAATCCCGCGTCACGCTTAGACTCCAATGAGACCCACTCAAATTTTTCACGAAAATTAAAGGATTTAGTTTTCATTTGAACCTTACATTCTTAAAAATTGAGAATGAAAATGTGGAATGTGTAAAAGAGACAGTAACATAACAAAGAGCAGAAAGCAGTCGAAAGCCAACAGTGGGTCTTCAACAAAGCGTGAAAATCCCTCGACCGGAGGTGGGCTTCAGATTGCCCCTAAACAAAGTGTGTACAAGTTCAAACTCCAAAACATAAAACTGAACTTACAATTAAAAACATACAAAATCAACAAAAAACAGAGACTCCTGACTTGTCGTCAAGGTAATTATACCAAGAGACACACCCAATATGCAGAGGTCAAGAGTCAAAAAGTCATAGTCTGGTCAAGAGTTCCTTATAAAAAAAACACAAAGCATATTTTGAGGAAAGAGTAATCGTGCTACACAAAACTAACAAATATATCTTTATATATCTAAAATATATAGAATGAAATTCAAAACAGTGTGGCTGTGGCCATTGATTGACACATTAAATTCATCCATTGACTGGGACAATTTAGGTGAACGTTTGTATGTAACGACCAATGCTCACTATGTACTTTTTAAAGACACTTAAACCATGGGGTCACCAAAGGTTCTCAACACCTTAAGTAATTCGAAAAATTAATCAGAAATAACACGATGTTTTGATTTATATCAATTATATAAATCAAAACATAAAGGTTAGTCCTGATTAATTTTTCGAATTATTTTATAATTAAAGGCGTTAAGAAACCTTTGGTGACCCCACAGTGTAAATGTCTATCGTAGGTACATCGTGAACAGTGGTCGTTACAGACAAACGTTCACCTAAATTGTCCCAGTCAATGGATGAATTTAATGTGTCAATCAATGGCCACAGCCACACTGTTTTGAATTTCATTCTAAGATGTGGTATGAGTGCCAATCAGACAATTCCTCATTTAATTCAAACAAAATATACAAGTTGTACATTGAGGCCAAAGTTCAAGCTCACATGAAGTTTCTATTGCCACTAGACTCACCAACTTATGACAATACATCTACATGCCACATATTCAGAAGCAAGATCAATTGAAAATTATATTTTGAGGTCAAACTTATATACACACTGTATCCCGATGACACACCCAACGTGCATAGGTCAAGAGTCAAAAGGTCATATTCTGGTCAATAGTTCAAAATTATACACAGCAGTCATGCACGAAAGTTCACCATGGTACACGTAACAATGTCTTATGTCATGATGCACGCACTACACATGCCAAATACAGAAAACCTAGGTCAGAGACAGAAACACAAGCCATATAACTAAACTCAAATGGAACGGTACTTGTATTGCAGGTCACTACAATTGCCTTCAAAATAGAACATAAACCAGGGGCGGATCCAGGAATTTGGAAAGGGGGGTCGAAGTTTTTAAAGACCAAGAAAACATGGGTCATGGACAGAAACAGAAGACATATAACTAAACTCAATGGAACAGTACTTGTATTGCAGGTCACTATATACAAGTGCCTTCAACATAGAAAATAAACTCTCGCAACACTTCAAAGTTAAAACCGTCTTTCACAAAAGTTTGAGCAGGATTCTTTGCAACGATTATATTACCACTGTTAATTGAAAATCGGGTCGTGCAGTTATGTCAATAAATTTAAACGGTAAGATAAGACATTAAAACACTTAAAACTAGGGTTTACCATTAATTTCTAACCTTACCACGTGATAGCACTATGGTAAACTGATAGAAACACATGATGCAGTCATGGAATTGAATATTTGCAATAGTACGACCAGAACAATACAAGACAGAGTTGCAAACAAATGAAAGTAATTGTACATACGAAATTTTAATCACAATGAACAAATAAGGAACCGTAGTTTTCATTCAATTTATTCATTTAAAATGTTCGCTCGCGTTAAACAATGGAAATTAACACTGTATATTTATATAAACGATCAATCTTGTAAATTATATATAAATATACTAAATAAATAAATGATTTGGAAAATACATTTAAAGTATAAAAAGTCAAGAGAATTCTGAATGCAATTAGGTTCTATCCGGGAACTCTGGTTCTAAACCTTGGTTCCATCTGGGTTTTTTGGTTCTGAACCTTGGTTATTTGGTTCGAAACCATGGTAACTGGTTCAACATCCGGGTTGTTTGATTATAGCAACCCAACTTCTTGGTTCCATCTGGGTTCTATTCTAGATCATTCTAATGTTCCCGTTGAAATTGGAGAAGATAACCGCAAGTATCCGAATAAAAAGATAAAGTAGGTCAAAGACGCTAAAATTGTTTTATAACATTAAACATTACAGCATCGGCGGTAAAGGAAGCTGTAAGGTATTTATCTTCTCTTTTAATTATTTTCATTAGGAAACTAGATAAAAACAAGAAGTAATTGTAACAGGATGCTGTTACAAAGTCTCCCAAACAAAGCTCCCATAACTCGCCATTCATATGGTCCCATGTTCATTTGATTTGATTTTTTGTCCCATACAAGAATATATATGGCTTACGAGTAGGGATCTCCACCATTTACAAGTATTCAAACAAGAGGGGGTGGTGGTGACCCCCAGCGAATTTACCTACATTTCATTTGATTTGTTTTACTGTCCCCTACAAGAATATATATGGTTTAAGGGTGGGGATCTGGACCGTTTACAAGATAATAGCACATTCTCAAATTGAACGGGGTGGGGCGACCCCCAGGAACTTCCCTTTAATTTCATTTGATTAGCTTTATTGTCCCATACAAGAATATATATGGTTTAGGGGTGGGAATGTTGATCATTTACAAGTTTTCAAACAAGAGGGGGTGGGGTGACCCCCTAGGGACTCCCCTCTTATTTCATTTCATTTGTTTTATTATCCACTACAAGAATATATATGGTTTAAGGGTGGGGATGTTGACCGTTTACAAGTTTTCAAACAAGAGACAATACGAAATCGTATATTTGCCTTTTTTACATGAGCGTGTGTTCGTGCCGTACATCTAGAACTTGTTCCAGAAATGACAATCGAGTCATTCAAATTAGCGTTTAGACGATTCGTTAGCAGGAGAGGAATTCCCAGAACTGTGTATTCCGACATGACATTCCGAAGGAAATGTACATTCAAATAAATTGGAAATTTATTCCGAAAGCAGCACCATGGTACGGTGGATGGTGGGAGAGACTAGTTGGAATTACGAAAACGACATTGAAAAAAGTGCTCGGGAAATCACAAGTAAATTCTAACGTATTACGAACAACTTTGATAGAAATCGAACGTGTAATCAACGATCGTCCGATTACGTATGTATCGTCCGACATTCGAGATTCAGAGCCGCTAACGCCTTCACATCTACTACAGGGAAGAAGGTTATCACAAGAGAACAATTCTGATTCAGAGGACAATAATTCAAGTTTTGATTTTACAGAAGCAAACAAACGTTACAACCATAAAGTAACTTTAATTGAACACTTTGCAAAACAATGGAGAATGGAATACCTCACCGGATTAAGAGAATTTTATCGAGTCGCCGGAGACCAAAGCGCACATGTGAAAGTCGGTTCCGTCGTACAAATCATGGACAATTCACCGAGAATGATGTGGAAGCTAGCAGTTATAGAAGATTTGATCACGGCCGAGAATGATGGAGTAGTGAGAGCAGTTAAACTTCGTACATCAAATGGACTGATTACAACAAGACCAATTGTGAAACTAGTGCCATTGGAAATATGAACTATAATTGGTTAAAGTGTTTTTTCCATACCCTTTTTTATGAACAATACATGAACAGTAAATGCATTTTGCGGCCCCTAGAATGTTGTGAATTAGTTATAGCTTCATTTCAGTCTATTTTTATACTCTTTTATTTGGTTAACGTTTTAGCGCCATTTTACGTAACAATAGGCCCGCAACGCCGTCACTTGCCGACTTCTCTATGTATATCATTGACTCCAAGTAAAGCATACGAACTTGAGTTTATAGCCATTACTCGCCTTTATTGTCTACACGTTCAAAACAACTGTCTTTCGATATCATGTTTTTCCGACTTCATAGTCAATCTCTATTTTTCGACACAACGCCTTTCTTATTCTGTTTTTAGTCGTCTCTCTTCGATGGCAATAAAACTCTGTGTTGCTTTGTCCTCATGTATCGTGTTAGATTCTATTGTTGATTGGTTGCTCTCCTGTCATACATGAACCCTTGATGCCCTCTGTCCAGAATGAGCAGCTTGGTTCTGAAATAGAATGAACTGATTAATATTCATGGTTTTTACATTGTAATAGATTGAAAGTAACAGACAAAGAGAAATGCGAGTATGAATGATACAATTTATCTACCGCTGGACGGTAAGCAGCCATTCATCAACATTCATCTTTGTTATACATTTATAGTTTAACGAAATGTTGTTAAAACAAACGAGTTATCGTACCACATGTAAAAAAAGTGCACATGATGCACTTTCTTTGACATTTTTAAACACATAACTATTTTTTTTTCGATTGGAACTTTTCCATAATGCGCACTTCAGGTAGTACACTTCGACTGTGTTAATCATAAAAATTTAGGCACTAGAATTTGTATTGCATATTAATGGAGTAAAAATAAGGGGGTTGTACCTAGGATGAAATTTGAAAAAAAGGCAGGACAGGAGTTTTTATATATAAAAAAAAGCAGGATGAGCAACTATGCAAAAAAAATTAGGCAGGATCACAATTTAGGTGGAAAAAAGTCCAGATAAACTAATAAAAAAGGCAGGACCGATTAGAGTGAAAAATATAAGGCAGAGATTACAACTAAAAGAAAATGCAGGACACAATTTTGCATCCTAGTCCCCCCCCCCCCTAAAAATCAAATGGTAGCTCCCTAAGCTCTGCGTTAACGGCCGTCCCGTGACATATAATTGCGTACATTAATGACATTTTGTATTGCATGGATAGCTGTTTCATTTGCCCTCCAGGGGGTTGATCCAGCCATTTTAAAAAGGGGTTGCAACACAGGCAAGTCATATAAAAAGGGAGATTTCAACCATATGTCTCCATACTAAGGCATTAGGTGTCCAAAAAGAGGGGGGGGGGGTCCAATCCCCAGAATTCTCGCCCCTTGGATCCGCCACTGTTCTTATACCACATCTTATCATTTTTTATAAAGAAACTTACCGTTTTCCATAGACGAATTTCAACTCTTTCTAGAATTTGGACAGGTAAGGAAAGTAAAGTCCAAGACATAATTATGTTTCAATTCCATCACCACATGGTACATATCCTGTGTCAGTTCCTCCTTCTATGCCTTCTATTGGGGTTTCTCCAATGATCTCGAAGACTTTATCTTGTAGTGGAGTCAATTTCTCTGGTGGAGGTCCGCCGTTCCTCTTC
Organism: Mytilus edulis; assembly: GCF_963676685.1. NCBI lineage: Eukaryota > Metazoa > Mollusca > Bivalvia > Mytilida > Mytilidae > Mytilus > Mytilus edulis. The sequence goes on along the minus strand of NC_092344.1, from coordinate 65,265,948 downwards.
CGTGCCTCGCAACGGTTATTTTAATCAGCCTTCTTTACACCGTTCATGTAGGTCATTAACTTCTTCCTTATCTCCTCTGTCGTACGTTTATGGTCAGTGTGATTTGTTGCATTAATTGTACTGCATATTTTCTCTCAGACGTTCTTTTTAGCACTATTTGTAATTACATTTGACAGTTTACTGACTAGTACTGACTTGTTCTTTTTCACGGCATCTGGAAGAGTTTGAAACTCTGATTCTGTGAAATTGGGACTCCTTTTCCTACTCATAACTAAATCTTTATAGGTTGACGGATTATCATGATGATTAATCATCAATGAACATGCGATGTATTTATAGCAAGAATGCACGATTTTATCCTTTAACCTTCTTATAACCGATACAGTGACAAATTGAATTCAACTCACTTGTACAAAAAAAAAATCCATGTTTATATTGAAAAACTTAAAGAACTTGCGACAGGTTTAGGATATATTTGCTAAGATCATCCTAAGACAGCTTTGAGACGAGATCTGAGATATGTCCTAGGATAGTCATAAGAGGATCATAAGATATGTCCTAAGATATGTCTTCAGAAAGGTCTTATGATATCTTCGTGAAACCGGCCCATGTAGTCTAATATTTTTGTTTTGACTCTATCATACTAGTATTTACCACAAGACTACAAAAAACACTTCATTGGTGGTCTTTCTATTGGTTCACATTGCAGCATACCGGTTTTATAGCGTACCTTACAGTATTGTTGTTGCTCATTGTTAAAGGCCTCACGGCGAGCTATATTTCTATACATAGTCGTCTTTTGGTGTCTTGTTAAAACAATTAAATATTGTTACATTTGCAATCGTACCATATCTCCTTATTTTAAAAAAATACATCAATCTGACATTTAATTTGTCTGCCACATTCAATTTTCAGACCAAATTGTAAGCCCGATTTACTTGATGTTTGATATTAGACACTCTCCTCGATGTGAAAGAAAGGCGGAATGACAACAAAGGAATAGTCAAACTCATAGGTAAAAAAAAACCGAACAGACATTGTCATGGCAAAAAAAACGAAAATCTACCAAAAAACTATCAACAATTACAAAAAACACAGAAATCTAAAGCTGAGCAAGACGAACCCCATCATAAAAACCCGAGGGTGATCTTTGGAATTGCGTGAGTGATGATGCATACAAAGCAGCAATTGCTTACACTGTCGAAGCACCTGGTTCTCTTGATTTAAAGTCTAGTAACTTGAATTGTTTTTGCTCCAATTTTGTTTCGCTCCTTTTGGAGCTCGTGCGATTCCTTCAGGCTGTTTTTTAAATCCTGATTTGTATCTGCTTAAAAGATAATGAGATATGAACACCGGTAAATAACTGTTGCCTAAAGTTATACCTTAACTTAGGCAACATTAACTGAACATCAGTATATTCCTTGATATTTAAGAGCATCGTTCGAGTTCCTCATTTCATGTTTACATCATCATAAACTAAAATTAATAATTCTAAACTACATGTAGTACCCTCCATGAACAAAAGGAATACTGCTGAATTCAACAACTTTGAACTTAAAAACGTCAATACGAACTAAAAGACCAAACAGCCTATTCAGTTCTATAATACCAGTGATTTTTCTTCAAACTTTGTGTCAAGGACTTACGTAATTCATGATTTTGGAATCAAAATATAATAAGAAAAAATTGGGGGTCAACGACTTCATTTTGTCATTATAGCAACCTCAGTTTCATGTTCCCCCTTTATAAGCGTTATTCTAAACTTCAAATAATCTATTAATATGGAACCTATATTAAACCACAATTCTTTTTCTCACGATAAACAGTAGATTTCAGACAATTAAAGATTTTACAGTGTGTCTTGATCTTTAAAAGTATGATTTATTTCATTCCCGACAAGAATAATATGTACGAATGAAAACGTTTTTCCAATATTAAAAAAATATCTACCAGTAATTTCGTCATAAACATTTCAAGAAGGTAAGCTCTTTGTGTTCTCTTTCAAATAAAGCCAAAAAAAAGTATATGTCACCGACCTCTTAAAATGTTATGAGTAATTTTCATGTTTTTTCTCTCATGTTTATATGAAAAGAGTTGTCTATCTGCAGACCACTACATCTGACGTCATAGTACAATATATCGCAAATTTGACGTTGGAAACCCACATTCAAATCTTCAATAATAACTTATAACACCTACTGTTTTATCCTATGCTTCAACAGACAATATTTGTATGTATCAGTACTTGTCTGTAGCCGCACAAAATAAGCCTTTGGAAACACCATTAGTTGCAAAATAGAATTGGTCTGCTCATACTTCTTTAGAAAAAATAACCCAATTAATTCAGTCGTTATATACCACTGCTCTAAGATGGCATCTCGCGAGTTGGAAAATTTGGATCGGCTTAAACTTTAAAGCTCAATTTCGATTGTCACAAAAGTTGAAGTTAAAAAAAACCAGCGTGAGTCAATTGAAATTTATTCATGCAGGCACGTAAATATTTTTTCATTTGTAGAAGAATGTTTTATGTCAAGGTTACATGTAGTATCTTTTGTCTTCATTTTTGTTTAATTTTCGCCAGCTTTTCGCGGTGTTCAGGTAGCAATAGACAGTTAGGAGTTTTATTTCGCATTTTAGCCCATGTAATTTTTTTAAATATGAAAGTTGTTGTGTAATTAAATTGATTTTTAGATAACCGAGGAATACTGTAAACCAACTTATTTTCGCGAGCGATTTATTTTCGCGACTTTTGCGAGTATAAAAATAACGCGAATATAAATCGTTGCGAATATGTAAAAATTGGATCTTTCCTTATTAAACTTCTTCAAGTAATCAGAAAATCGCGAAATTAAATAGCCGCGAATTGGTCAAGGAAGGATAAAAGACGAAATAAAGTATCCGCGAAAATAAGTTGGTTTACAGTAATAAAGCTTTCAAAGTGGGTTTATATGAAGATCGCGATTGTTTTTTTTTCCATGTTTTATAGACCATTTGCTGTTTGATAGTTCGTATTTTCATATCCAAACCGCCCATAGGTCCAGAAAGTATTGTTGTGTTTTTCAACAAATATTTGATCCTCGAACTTTTCGATTCAGTTTTATGGAAAAATGAGATGAAACGCATTTGATATTTACTTGACCTATAGATAGATGCATTTCAATGGTTTGAGAAAAGGTATCACTGTAATGGATTGACATTTTACTTTGGACCATATTACTGGGACTTTTGTGACAATGTCAACCCCTCTTTTGCAAAATTTTGAATGAGAAAAAAGACCGGATAGTTGCAGTTATTAAACCAAAAAGAAATTATGTATCACTTTTATAACTATTGGAAATCAAATCTATGGATGATGATGTTTCCATATATATGCACATACATAACACAAACATTCAGCCTTATTTGTTATAAAACAATGGAAAGAGGGTGGTTAAAAATTAAGAGTGTCAATTTTGAGTTATTGAAAAATTGAAAAATGCGTGAAATAGGACTCTACAGAGCTTTGTCTAGAAGAAAACAACGTCATAGACCTTGCATGTCACAATCCAGCCGCGTTAGCTAATGCGCGCCAACGAACAACTGTCCTCCTTTCTAAAAGTTTTTAACATTTTTGGAAATTCCTGTTATTACCAAAATTGCACCAATACAACTCTAATTCTAACCTGCTTTTCTTTATTCATCACATAATTTCAGTGGTTGGTTGATGAAAGATAATAGAGAAAACCTCTGATGCCCATAATTAAGGAGATATCATCCAGCATAATATGAAATATAAAATCCTTATATCGTCCCCTCTAAGCGTCTAGCGTGATAAGTTATTAGCCTCGTATTTGTGATTAGTGTTTATAGGTCAGTGGGTTGGAATTAACACTTATATTTAAGATTTTTCTTCATATCTTGCCGTAAAGATTTTTAAATACAATCACGTTTTACAGGATCTCGCAATTTGTAAAAATCACATATTCGAGGGTCTGGATTGAGTGTCCTGTTAATCTTTATTATTTGATTTTGTATACCATTTTTCTGTATTATTTATTTATTTTGGTCATTATTCTCTTTTATTATATATATATATATATATATATAAGTACGTCTGAGTCAGTGACAACCCTACAACAGATGTATCCATCGGATCGCCATCAATGATGGTGATACATGGCTGTGTACATAATGTATATACAACTCGTCTAAACATCAACCCAACAATGTTAGATCTGTAAATTTGCTTTCGCAAATTTTTGGTTCTTCCCTCGCCGGGATTCGAACCCATGCTACTGTGATATCGTGACACCAAATCGCCTGCACTGCAGCCGTCCCGCTAGACCACACGACCACCTGGGCTCTCATAAAAAGAGCTTTCGGTGGGCATGTGTTACCTTTCCACGTCAGTTTTAATCTAGCGGCGTACTACAGTACATGATATATATATATATATATATACATATAATAATCGTCTATATAACAGCCCAACAATGTTAGAGCTGTAAATTTGCGGGATTCGAACTCATGCTACTGAGATATCGTGGCACCAAATCGCCTTGCACTATTCGCGGTGCGCTAGACCACTCGATCGCATGAAGATGGAATATTACAGATCAGCTGAGTTATCTGTCATAGAGGATCTTACAAATTAATGTAGTTTACAGTCATAGAAATAATTATATTATAAGTACATCTGAATCAGTGACAACTCTACGACAGATTTTATCCATCGGATCACCAATGATGGTGATACAAGGCTGAAAACAGATATATATATTTGGATAGCAATTTCCTTCCAGTTATATATTTTTTTTGGGTCATGTTGACTATTATGTGGAACCACATGTCAATGAGTGCTTATATATCATATATCATAATGAACCTGCGATTATAGTAACTACCGAAAGTAGGAGATCTCCTTCATATTTTGATTTTTCCCTCGATATTGACACAAATGGACGACTTCAAACTAGAATATATGACAAGCGTGATGATTTCAACTTTCCAATTATCAAATTCCCATTTTTTTAGCGTCTACAGATCTAAGTAGTACGTTACGCACGTGCATGTTAACACCATGCTGACGGACTTCAATAGCAGTGATGTGTTTCTTGCACATGCATAAACTGCTTCAGCAGAGTTGTGAAGAAAGAACGACTGAAATCGACACTTCTTACGTTTTACAGTCACCACCATCACGAATCGGTTGACCGATGCGATACGTCTGTCTTTACTCACTTGTTACATTCTTTCGCGGTCTTAAAACTTTAGAAACCATAACAGTCGTCTGATCTGTATTTTTTTAATCATAGAACATGTAGAGTGAATGCATATATTTTATCTTTCATCGTCTGATCCGCAAATAGCGTATACAACGATCCCCCTGTCGAACATTAGATAGTAAAATGAACATTATGAAATTTCTAGAATGATGTTAGACAATTATGACAATTTTAAAGATAACTTTTATTTCATTGAAACAAAATGTCATTTTTTGAAAAAAAATATTGTCATACAAATTTTCGAATCGCAAGGCATGGTGCTATTTCACAATTAAGAATAATTGAATCCACGTTTCCTCTTAAACTGATCCGCCCTTAATATGACAAGGATATGAAATGCAAATGTTACTGTACAGTTTTATTTACAAAAACAATATGGCACGTCATAATAGAATTTGGAACGGCAAATTCAAAATTGGTAAAATACGCACAGAAGTTTGTGTTAATAGAACAAAATGTTTTGGAAATATTCTTGAAAAAATGCATCTTTAAAAAATATTTAGGAACTACGAAAAATGTTTCAAATGTTGCATCAAATGTGTACTTTTAATGCTGTAACTACAAATTTGAAAAAAAAAATGAAAAATGAAAAAAAAAAAAAAAAACTGTTCGATTAGATACGGTATACTATTGTTTTAGTTAAATATTTAAGATGCCATTAAGTGATAGTTTGATAGTTTTATGCCAGCTATGTTTATCATCATATGTAATCTCGACTTCAAAGTTATGCAAGAGCTTTTAGTTCTATATATATTCATAACATTAAAAAAACAATTATGAGTGTTTTACTAAACAATGAAGATTTTAACATATTTGATTGTTTTTTTTAAATTACTTTCAAGAACAAAAATCATCCCTTTTAATTATCTGTGTTGTACTGTAGAAGTACTTTCAAATAAGGGTTTTAAATATCCGATTAAAATATTTTTTCCATTATATACCTTTCTATAATTAATGATACAAATTCTGAAATTTATATAATACTAGTTTCAAATTTTACAATGACGTAATCGTAAATTAAATCAACTTGTAGTCAATTGTATCATTGTTTTTTCTAACTCTCATATTTACCATCAGCCTGCAAACATTATACTATTTTTGTTTTCTTTTGAATTGGTTCACGTAGCATGCAGTACAGCGTTTTTTTATAGCTTACTATAAAGTATAGTTTTTGGTCATTGTTGAAGGCCGTACGGCGAGCTATAATTCTTTACATCGTCGTCTTTTAATCTCTCGTAAAACGTCTTGCCTCATTTGCAATGATACCACATCTCCTTAACCTTATAAAAGAAAATCAATCTGCCTGTCGAATTCCTTTCGCCTTCGAATGGTTTTTGATTCGAGTGGCACTGATCAGTCTTATGTAAAGTAGAAGAAACGCGCGTCTTTCCTACCAAATTATAAGCCTGGTTTAATTTATATTTGATATTAAACACTTTCTACTTGATGTGAAAGAGGGGCGGAAGATACATCTACCATAGGGATACACAAACGCATAAGTCAAAAAAGCAACAGACAATGCCATGACAAGAAAAAAAGAAAAACCACCGAACAAAAAACAACAGTCTATAAAACACTAGCTGAGCAACATGAACCCCACCTAAAACCGAGGGTGATCTTTGGAATTGCGAGATGGTTGATGCATACAAAGCAGTAATTGCTCAAGCCCCCATCACACTAGACCAAGACCATGAAGATTCCACTACGATCTATAACAAAATAAGATCGCGGTGGGATCGTGGTATGGTCGTCTTGAATATACAATATTTCATAGTTTTCACGTTCAACCACGAACTTGCTATGATTCTGATAAGATCCTGTTACGATTCCACTACGACAGTACGTAGCACGTTCTAGTTACGATCTTGTCACCCTCTTGTTACGTCTAATAAGACCTAACCATGATTTACACGATATCTGTACGCTTCTACCAAGACCTTCCCGATCGCATTACGAACTCAATTATAGTCTACTACGATCGAACCACGACTCCACTACGTTTCCACTACGTTGTCACTACGCTCTTCGTCCATATAAATATCTTGACTTTCCCATTGTACTCACAAGTTTCCTTGAGGAAACATGCCACTAAAGGTATCAACACACTTAGAGGTTGTGGTGCTAAAAGTAGAAGGTACCAACAGAACGAGGTCGTGGAATTATCGTGGCTAGGACGTATAAGAATCGTAGTGAGGTCGTACTGAGGACGACAAGCGCGTAGTAGCGGCGCATTATTGTCTTCCTTATCGTAGTATAAACGTATCAATATCGTAGTAGAAGCGTAATAAAGACGTAGTGAAATTGGGGAAGTCGTAGAGAAATCGTAGTAAGGTCGCTGCGAAACATTTTCCATTGTCCTCCCCGATTGCACCATGTTTCAAATACGATGCTTCTACGCCCATCCCGATCTTACTTCGACCTTACTACGACCTTCCTACGCTTCTTCTACGACTAGTTTTGGCCACGACTGCACTACAAATGTTTTGAGCATGTTCAAAGTTTGTCGAAGACCTCCTGGATCACGAAGACTTGGCACGTCCTTACTACGACCTTACCCCGACCACCACGATCTGACTACGACTTCTAAAATTTTTAATAATAAGTGTGATGGGGGTATTACCCAGTCGAATTACATGGTTCTCTTGGTTTTAATTCATGCGACTTGAATTGCTTTCGCTCCAATTTTGTCTAGCTCCCTTTGGAGTTCATGCGATTCCTTCAATTTTTAATCTTGATTTGTATCTGCGAAAAAGGCATACGATACAGTTTCAATCCCACGGTGCAAATTTGCACACAAGCTAGTTTTCACCTTAGTAATTCAAATATGTAATAAAAAATATACCTTCATGTGCTACTTTAAGAGATGTATGCGGTCGAAATTTTAGACATTTACTAAAAACTTTGTTTTTTTTTACATTCTATCCTTTGGATAGACATACATGTACCTAACTTTTTTGTTTCAAAAGATAAACACAAGCGGATTTTTGTAAAAACATTTGGAAAATCGTCTTTACTTATGTATGCTCTAAATTTGTATAACAATTCTTTGGAAATAAACTAAAATTGACAATAGAACTAACAATTCTAAACTAGTAACACCCTCCATTAACAACAGAAATACTGATGAATTGTATAACTTTGAACTTAAGGAAGCTGGCTTGTCATGTTTTGGATTTTTTGTCAGATTTTCGGAATCCTCTGGTTTAATCCATTTGAATGCCTTGAAAAAATTTGCCCGGTGACCCCCATTTTTCTTTTTGTAAATATTTTACATGTATAATGATAAGCCATCTGTAAAAGTCTTATAAAATTTTAATTACTTTTAATTACAGTTTTTGAGAACTTCAACATGTCAATGATAAAGCTATGAAAAGTCAAGAGAGATTATTTTCCCGCCAGAATTTCAATGGCTTATATCTCGAAAACAAGCACGGTGACCTATATATTTTTTTTGCTCTTTGGATTCCTTTATTAATTCCCTATCAATATAAACTAGTGTTTTGAAAAGTTAATTACTTTGAAACTGAGAAGCAAACTCCCTTAAAAACGTCAATATGAGTTTAAAGACCAAGCAGTTTTCTTTATATATACGATAGTTTAAAGCTTTTGGCGATTTTAGCACGTCAGTATGCCATTTCTGTTTAAATTGATCAACAAGATTTTATTTAACAATAGTATATAGCCATGTAACACTTACAAAATACTGGGTGTCCCATACAAATGACAAACCCGATTCATCAAGAATGGATTTAACATTTTTTAACCAAGTAATATCATTTTTATATTTATACAATGAGTAATTATATAGAATTGCAGGAAGTTTTTCTTGTTTTCCAGACAATAATTTTGTCCAGTAGTTAATTATACGGAGTTTTATATCAATTTCTAAAAGATATCTGCCCAATTCTTCATATATCATAAAATTAGGTGTAGAATTTTTAACCTTTAGCAAAAGTTTGCAGAATTTCATATGAACCCTTTCTATAACTGAATTATTACCAAAACCCCAGACATCACTACCATAAATTAAAATAGGTTTAACAATCTTATCAAACAATTCGATTTGACATTCAATAGAAAGATTGTGCAATCTTCCTTTTTGGATAACATCGTACATAGCACATGTGGCTTTTTTTGCTTGTGTTTTTTTTGCCTTTAAAAAACTTCCTGTTCTACTGAATAAGACACCTTAATAAGTAAACTCATTAACAATTTCTAGTACAATATCGTTATAATTAAACTGAACATTATTAGGTAGTCTCCCTTTAGAGGAAATTACAATTTTACTTTTTTGTACATTCACTTTCAATTTCCATACTTCACAGTATTCAGATAAAGTATCCAGTTGCTTTTGTAAGTCAACTTGCGACTCTGATAACAAAACTGTATCATCTGCATATAATATTACAAAAAGTTTAAGATAACAATCAAGTTCGGTTTCTAATTCATCTGATAGAGTTTTCAAACCATCTATGTTCTTGTCTCTTAGAAAATCTTCCAAATCATTTACATTTAAAGAAAAAAGTATAGGTGATTAATTTTCCCATTGCCTAACACCAACATTACACGGGAAAAAATCTGAAAATTCATTACTATAAAAAATTATAAATTTTATGTTACTGTACATATTTGTAACAGTATTATACATTTTACCATTCACCGAGTATTTAATCAATTTTGACCAAAGTCCTGCATGCCAAACAGTATCAAAGGCCTTTGCAAAATCAATAAAGTCACAATACAGTTTTTTCTTCTTAGTTCTTAACAGTTCAAATATTTAATGAAGTACAAAAAAGCTATCGGTAGTAGAATAACTTTTTCTAACTCCAAACTGGTTTTCTTTCAGTAATGAAAAATTCTCTAAAAATGAGCTTACGCTAAGATTGAGCACTGAAGTGAAAAGTTTAACCAAACAGCTTGAAATAGTAATAGGCCTATAATTTTGTGGATCAAGCTGATCTCCTTCATTCTTATAAAAAGGTATAATATTTCCAATAAGCCATGATTCTGGTACATTCCCAGAACTAAATATAACATTAAAAAGTTTAACATAAACAGGCATAAAAACATTACATGTAGACTTTATATAATCATTTATAATTAAATCACCACCGCATGCTTTTCCGTTTTTCAGTTTTTTTATACATGTAAAAATTTCTACCTCAGTAATACTAATGTTAATAATTTCGTTTAATTCTTGTAATGCTTGTGAAATAGGTGTGTTTTCATCTTCAGAACTGGAAGAATTAAGACTCTTAAAAAAATTATAAAGAACATCAACAGATATATAAGCTAGTTTTACCACCCTGTTTGTATTCAAGATCTTTCAAAATTCCTTTACGTTGCTGTTTTTTAATATGTTCATCTTCTTTCTGATTTCTTTCCTATGTTCCTTTAAGGATTTATCTAGTTGTCTCTTATAATCTCGCTCTGATTTTTTCATGTGTTTTCGATTATTTTCCGTCTTAGTATATTTATACCTTCTTTTTGCGATACGGAAACATTTTCTAAATTACTTGTTTCCCAGCATTTTTATTTAAACCAAGGCTTGTTTACCTTTTTTATTGTAGTGTGTGTTTACCCCCTTGTTATGTGATCCCAAAACTTTTTCTGCAAATTCTGAAATAATAGAGGTCACCTGTTCAACGACTCTATTTATGTTTTCTTTAGCTAACATGCTAGTTTCTAGCATGTTCAACTCTGATTCTAATTCCCATAATTTATTTCTGCCAATGCTCTCAACGAATTCTGTTTCCTTTTCAGTATCCCATTTATTGATCTTTTTTATATTTTCGTTAGAACACGTTTTTACATATATATTTTTATCTACAGTGCTAGGTAGTTTAAATGACATAATCAAAGACAAAGACGAGTTCACATCAGAATATAATGACGAAAAATCAGAGGCAAGCATTTCATTAATACAGTATAACAATGAATGTGTACAAATAACATAATCGACAACACTTGACTGCCTTCTTTATCGCCGTTTACTGTACCATTCAATATAATTAAATTATTATTTTTACACATATCAAGTAAATGGTTACCATATGAATTTTTTGATACATCTTTACTACATCTCTTACGTTACATGTTAAATTGGTTTATATACCTATATAGAGTTATTTTCTTTCAGAACGACAGGTCATTCTTTTTTCAGAATCAACCCGGACGATACCATGTTTCAATGATATATGCTCTAAGGTATAAAATAATGACCTGTGTGAGGTCATTATTTTCCTTGATAAACATGCAATCTATGATTTACTTCTTAACTTTATTCGTCTAATAGTTTTTTGTTGCCGATTTGGAAATTTATTTTTTTAAAGTTCAATCGATGATAGGTGTAAAAGAAACCGTCATTGTAGTCCCGCATTTTAATTTTAGAAACAAATGACGTGAAGTTTTGTTAATTTATCGCTACAATAAACATATAAAGAAACATTATCATATATGTCAGATGAATTTTAATGTAGACTTTTATAAAATAAATCCAGATTTAACATATTCGTTTGTAAGATTTTGAAAATCTTATTGAATCAAACTGAATAGGTTGATTGATTTTTGGTTGCTTGCTTAACGTCCAGTGGCAAATATTTCATGCATGTTCAGAACGATACACACTGAATAGGAAATCATACTGTGACCTACATATATTTATATTCGTCTTCGTGTCAATGTTAACTTTTTAAAATTTATGTATACCTTTTACTCTATCAAATGATCAACTAATAAGATAATCTTATATTCTATTGAATAACATTAACGTAACTCACGAAAGGGTCAGGTGCGGAGGGTATATGATTATATCCGGATTATCTTTTAATAAAATGTATTGCTATTCAAAAAACAATCTTTCTGAATTTTTCATTCGATTCAAGTAAAATTGTTAAAAAAATAACCACTTTTCCGCGATTGAAATAACATAACAAATAGAAAAAAAAACATACCCCCTCCCCCTTTTCCATAAGCTAAGTGGTACAATAAATTACTTACATTGTGTCTTGTATTTGTCATACACCGTTATCGGATGGTAACAATACATTTGTGTCTTACTTCATGCAGTTATAGTAATATTTTTATTGTGTATGGATAATAATTTTTTAAAAGGTTTATATCTAAATTATTTAGTGAGTTTTATTTCACATTCTAAATGAGCTGCAGGGCGTATTAAAACCTGATCGCATTAGAAAGGAGTATCCCACTTGAGTGTTGTCGGTAAAATAGGATACTAAATTTTACAAATCTTTATAAAATTGATATTTTGTTGACGGTATATAAGTCAGATAATGCATATTTTAAGGTTTTTCTTGTCGTAGAACACACCTCGGGGTGTGTTCTACGACAAGAAAACACCTTAAAATATGCATTATCTATAACTTAAACAACTAGCATAATCTATAACAACATAATCGGTGATGACTTTCTGAAATCTCAAAAAAATCTGAAACAGTACTGGTTCTACTATTAAAATCACCTGTGAGCAAAATATATTTATAATTAAGAGAAATATTTAGAAATTCCTGCTCAAGCTCATTTATTGCATCTGGAATTTTATACAAAGAGTTTTCAGGCGGAATATAAATACTACCAATTAAAACATCTTCCACAGTGCCAAAAATTTCTGCAGATATTTTTTTACCAAAGTACCAATTTGCTTTCTGTTTCAATCAGATGTCCTTGTTTTTCATATTTTCCCTTATAACCAAAAGCTATGCCACCTGATTTTACTTTTGACTTAGTTTTTCTATTTTGCATAATAAATTTATAACCCGGTATATCTATTATATCAAAGTCATCTGTTTTTGATTCAGATAAACAAATTAATCATATTTATGAATAAATTCTGGATATTGCATCCTATTCCTTAAACCACAACAGTTTAATGATAACACATTAAATATAATTTCTTTTGTTACATTTCTTTGTCCCTTATTTATTGTCTCTCCGTGTGGGTCCTAGTACCCTTTGGGTGTTGAAGAAGTGCGACGTCTCTTACTTGTTTGCCGTTGTTTTGGGGTAGCGAAGTTAATCGGACTATTCGGTGCCGGTACTGCATGGGAATCCTCTGCTGTCTGAGGGGTATACATTTGTCCAACGACGTACAGAATGTCCCGCACTAGTCTTACGTGACAACCCTCAGTTCGCTTCTGTTTCATTATCGGGTACAGACTTTTCCTTGCCTGTTCGATGGCATCAGGGAATTGTTGGTGTACTCCATATGGTCTTCCTTTCAACCGGTATGTGTTTGACAGTACTCTGGCAAAATCCTTGTAAAATATAAATCTTGCTACGATCGGTCTTGGTCGACCTCTCCTACCAGGCATAGCTCCGTGACCAAATCTATGGACATTACCTAGTTTAACCCTGTGTGTGATTCTCAGCTCGTTCAACAAGAATTTTCTTATAACATCTTCCGTGTCTTCTTCGTGTAGACCCGTGAAAACCAGATTATTCTTCATTGATCTACGCTTTAAATCTAATACAGTCTCCTTTAGATCTTCATTGTCCTCTCTGATGCCACTAAATACGAAGTTGAAGAGAATAAAACTGAAAAATCTTGAAGGTTGAGCAAACTATAGTCTGACCTCTTAAACTTCAATGTCAATGTCGTGTTCCCTTTGTTTCTATTCTTATTATGGCAACGTCAATATCATGCAAACATAGTATTGCAAATGTATGAGTTTCTGTAATATGATTGCAAATGAAACAAATAAAAACAATGTCTAGATATAGTTGTAAATAAAGTAAATAGATATAATTAATGTAATTAAAAAAGTTTTTAAACAAACAAAACACATTTTCTTAATATGATTGAAGGTTAAACAAGTTTTGAATCAAGCAAAAACACTGTCTAGATATATAATTGTAAACAAAAAAACTAGCAAAAACTAGCAAAACAAATATTTTATATATAATTGTAAATAAAACAAGTTTTAAAATGGGCAAACACAATCCTTAAATACAATTGTAAATAAATCAAGTTGGTAACAGACGAAATCATTTCCAAATATTATTGTAAATAAAACAAGTTTTTGAAACAAACAAAACACTGTTTTTAGATGATTGTAAATAAAACAAGTTTGAAACAAACAAAAACATTGTCTAGATATTACTGTAAACAACGTTTTGAAACACACTAATTACATTGTCTTGCTATGTTCGATTGTAAATCAAACAACTTTTGAAACAAACAAAAACACTGTCTAGATATAATTGTAAATACAGTTAGTTTTGAAACAAACACAAACAGTGTCTAGAGATAATTATAAATAAAACAGGTTTTGAAACAAACACAAATCATTGTCTAGATATAACAAGTTGTAAATAAAACATAATTTGAAACAAACGATAACATTGTCTAGATATAAATAATTGTAAATAAAAAAAAGTTTTGAAGTAAACAAAAACACTGTCTAGATATAATTATCAATATAGTTAGTTTTGAAACAAACAAAAACACTGTCTAGAGAAAATAGTGCATAACACAAGTTTTGTATTCAACACTGTCTATTTGTATTTCATTTTGTCATGCTCATTTTATTTGATGACATTGTCTTCAATTTTGCAAAGGTGAGGGGTCGTATTTCTTTCATTGACAAAGCAATTTCAAAATCTCTTTCAAGTGTCTGTTGGACTTCCACGTCCATTAAGGAATCAAATCCCAAAGCTACTAAATTGGTTTCTGGTTTAATCGATGAAGGATCCTTGATACCTGAAATAAAAAAGATATCATTTGTTCACCAAAATAACACACACACACACACACACACACACATATATATATATATATATATATATATATATTTTGATAAATAAAAAGTCCTTGGTACAGAAAATATAATTTAAAAGTAAAAAACACAAAAAATCACATCATAAATCGAACATTGTTTCTGTTAGCGCTTTCACCGCATCTCCAGCGGTTCATCAGACAGAATTGTTATCGTTAATAGTAACGACTTGTGACGTTACGTTATAGTAACGACTTGTGACGTTACGTTATAGTAACGTCATGCGGTAGTTGTATATATCTTACGGAATTTTATTAACGGACCGAATTTCACTTCCTATTTAGTGTGGGCTTATAAAGTTCAATAAAATATTGTTCCTTGGCTTCACGCGGAATTTTATCTTCGGTCCACATCTTAAAAAAGGGATATATTTTAAATAGCGGTGAAAGCGCTAGCAGAAACAATGTTCGATTTATGATGTGATTTTTTGTGTTTTTTACTTTTAAATTATATATATATATATATATATAGAGTCTATAAGAATCTACCAACCAGTAAACTTAATAGGTATTGGATCATCAAAATTGACAATACTACACAAACAGGAAAAATTATATGAGTCTGAAAGATTGTGTAACAATCTTTCAGACTCATATATATATATATATATATATAAAGAAGTTGGTTGTAGATAAAAAAAAAAATAAAGATCTGTGTCGTCGTATCTGAGAAATAGGCTTTTAAGTTTTATTTTATCGGAAAATGATTCTCTCTAAAGACAGTTTGCATATTTGACATTGGTACCTTTTTTCTTCAAAAAATTGGATCATATAAACATTTAACTTGATTTTTGGGTTTATAAGACTTATAAAAAAATTATTGGTGAAGAAAAAATCATATGATGGTGTATTTCTTTTTTGCTACGACCCTTTGAAAATACCCAATTTTGATGATTTTCCCATTTTTCATCAATTTTTACCTATTTTGGGGCTATTATCGTGAAAAAAATCACAGATCTACAATTAAACTTTTTTTCATACTTTCAATAAAGATGAAGTGGACAAATCTGAATAAATTTAACTTAAAAAAAATTATATAGGTAGGTGTTAATATAAGAAAGTTTTATCATATTTTTATGCTTTTTTGTGTCAAATTTACCATGCTGTCAACTTTGTGAAATTGTGATTTTTCTCAGTTTTAAGAACAAAATGCATATTATTTCAACTTTTTGGTTATAAATGATTGAAAAAAATACATATCTAAGAATTTTGATAAAAATGATATGGGATGAACGTGATTCTTGTAAAATCATTTTGTTGTACCCCTCATCCACTTTCTCAAAATTTTGGCTAAAAAGACTGACTTAATTGGCCGTAAAATTTGTAAACGGGATTACTCAAAAACTATTCATTGTTAATACACAGTTTTTTTTTACAGAGTTGTGTTTGGTTATAATATTTTGAAAATTCATTCATTTTTTCAACTTGTGTCAAATATTTTGGAAATAGATCCAGAACGAGTTTTCAACGAGACTGACACGTCAGAAGAATACATCCTTAAAAAAAACCTATACGCTATTTATTTACGAAAAGAAAGGAGTGGTTAGTGCACAAAAGTTGTAATGGCACCACATGGATAAAATCAGATTATTTAGAATATCTGATAAAAAGTATAACAAAAACCAACAGATTAGCAAACATCCTTAATGCAGATGATCTTCGAATGCACTGGAGTGAAAAGATCATGTTTGACGAAAAAGCTTTGACTGAAGTACAAAATAGTTGACATATCGAAACAACTACTTTGATTATTCATTTGCAATAACGCACTTTTACCATAATGAAGTTGAAGATTCCTTTAAACACAATGTCGATAAGTTATTTCATTATAATGATGATATGAAAAGCTTGTACAACCAATCAAAAAAAATAAGCAAATGATGATCATATAATGCTTAACATTCTGTTTAATTTTTCAATTTTACACAGCAATTTTAAAGATATCAATAAACTGAAAGATTTAAAAAAAAATCATATAATTACCTAAAATATGACACACTGCATCTATAACACTGGTTTTTGAGACCCTATCAGAATGAGATTTGTGTCGCTTCTCTGATATCACATAGCTTGATAAAACAGGGCATTCCAGGTTCATGAGCTGATCTAAGACATTCAAACAAGATTTCATCCTTTGCGGTAACGTTCCACCAACAACAGATTCATTGGTTCCTTTGTTTTCCAAGAATATACCAACATCCCCAACCAGACCCCACTGTATAGCCAATGCTTTAAAATAAGAAATTTAGAAAATGTTACTTTAATTTTAAAAATTAGCGTATATTAAATAAAGCGGTCGTTATGTGTACATTTCGAAAATTTGATAAAATCCATCATTATACGGAGAAGTTGATACTTTTGTAATACGAGTATGGAATAGCGGAACTCAAACGACAATAAACAATAACATTTGCTTAAAGTAAAGGAAATGGTCAATATTATACTCCATTTAACACCTACTGTAAGTGACAAAACCGATTTGTAGAATGACAATACATTTTTAGGCTCATTGGATGCAAAACATATATCGAAGAGAGGGCTTTGCAACGTGACGTTATAGACCATAACCTTTCTCATGTTTATCGATTTTTTTTAACCTTGAACCAAATGGGCAAGATCAACTTTCTTTTGATAATAGTTAATGTTTTTAAGTTATTCAAGGTTAAAATTTGGAAAAAAAGATCAACACATTATACACATGATAATATGATTATACAAAACTTACCTGGAAACCCATTTTCTTTTCTGTCTTCGCATATTCTTTCCATCACAGAATTAGCAAATCCATAATTTGACTGTCCAGCATTCCCCCGCCCACTTGCGATAGATGAAAAGACAATAAACCAATCCAAACATTCCTTACATGACTTTCTTGTTATCTTATCTAAATTAAGTGTGCCAATCACTTTGGGCCTGCAAACAGCATCAAAATCATCCTTTGACATGTTCTCAAACAACTGGTCTTTTAGTACCTAAAAAAAACATATTTTTTTACTTAGTTATTTTCAGAGAATTTTTAATCATAAACTCAATTATTGTTACATATTGTTTTGAAATACATTAACTTTCAGTTTCAAAGTACCGGATTGAAAGAACGTTTGAATTGTCGATCTTTTTTCTTAATCTTTACATGTATATGTTCGTGAGGCTTCTTAAGGACTATGTATGACTGAACCTTTCGGATTTCTTTATTTTAAGAATTATTTGTTTTTTTTCAATAATTTTATATGCTGTAAAAGCGTTGAACGGACCACATGTTGTGTGAATCGCATATTCGTCTGCCACTCAAGTGAAACATGCATGTATGTGTCTTTCTATGTTGTGATGTTTCACTTTTTTTCAGATAAGGGTGAAGGATTAGTACCATTAAAAATTTTAAACCCGCTGCAATTGTTTGCATCTGTCCTAAGTCAGTAATCCGATGTTCAGTAGTTGTCGTTTGTTGATGTGGTTCATAAGTGTTTCTCGTTTCTCGGTTTCTATATAGATGAGACGGTTGGTTTTCCCGTTTGAATGGTTTTTCACTAGTAATTTGTTGGGGCCCTTTATAGCTTGCTATTCGGTGTGAACCAAGATTCCGTGTTAAAAACCTTGCTTTGACCTATAATGATTTACTTTTATAACTTGTGCCTTGGATGGAAAGTTGTCTCTTTTGCACTCATACCACATCGTCTTATATCTATTTACATGTAATGTAACTATTATATCTTTAAACCTAAGTACAAAACAAAAAATATAAAGAAGACAAATATAAATTCTTTTATTAAATATATGTATACCTACTTATTTATTAATGTTAATCAAATAATAGTTTTACTCTAGTACTTATACAGCGCCTAAGTGTCTTCTCGGTTTTAATTTTCTCAATTCTTGGTTTTCTGTTGTGGGTTTTGAGGACTGCTCATATACGTATCTTTTGTTATGATTTGTCCTTAGTTTGTTTAACACGTCCATTAATTTTTTTTTCAAATCTGCATTTTTTTCTTATTTTTTAATGTGCAAAACATTAACTAATGCCTATGTTTTTTTAGGTAAAGATCGCACGAAAAGGTGCTGATTCAGAATTTTAACAAAAATTTGAACGCGCAAAACGCAGTACTTTAAAGCTGTTTCTGGAAATGATTTACCGATTCCTTAAGTGATTTTTAGATTTTGATTTCTCTGCATGAGTGCTGCGACTAGGAAGGCAGCAAATAGTCGGTGTACTGTAATGTTATATTTGACAGTTTATGCAAACGTGCATGTAAAAATGAACAGTTACGACCTGTGAAGGAGGTCAATAAAAGTTGTCAATGTAATGTGATCGTAAATTAAACTTTTTCCAAATTTTTCGTACTATCAAAATAGAATAACTGATTTTAAGTCGATATTGTCTTTTAGTTTCTATAAAACTACAACTCCGAGAATAAGTCTAGAAAATATTACATATTACTTGAAAACAATTTTGCTGAACATCCAAACTGTAATGTAAACAATCAGTACTATTTTTTTTGCGAGATAATATCTTTATAATCAAACTACTAAAGTAGTTCTTAAATAATACTTAAAACTAAGACAAAACTCATCAAATATTTTTTTCGAAGGACTCATCAGGAATCTTTTGCAAAATACTCGGACTATTTCCGGAAAACCAATGTAGGCACGTTCATGAAGCGATTATATTCGACGTATATCAATTTTTTAGACAACAATCTCATGATTTGTGACCAAAACTTAATACTGTTTAGACTTGTTTACACTAGTAAATTGATTTTAGCCTAAAATTTCATTTTGATAATTATTTCATTTGAAAAGTCTGAACATAAAAATGTCTTCTTTAGTGGCAAAGACATGTTAAGATCAACACAACCGGTTCAGTTCAAGATCAAATTTACTTATTTTTAACCAACTTCAGATATTTTATTGCACTAAGATCAATCTACTCGATTAGACAATCACTTTAACAGACCGAATACTAGTACAGAATATTTTTTTCTACTTACAACAGCAAGATGAAATACCCCTCCAACAGGTCCTAACTCTTCTGCTTCCGCAATAAGTCTTGTTGTTGCATCTACATTTGCTATATCTTGAGAAGATATCAAAACCTGGATGCCTTTACGTCTCCAATTCTGTATCATCCTGGTTTGATATCCAGTCTTGATTCCTGACCTTGATGTAAGGACAATATTCTTAGCCCCTTTGGTGATCAGCCAATGACTTATTTCTAAACCCATACCACCTAGACCCCCTG
The DNA here is from genome assembly GCF_963676685.1 of Mytilus edulis. NCBI lineage: Eukaryota > Metazoa > Mollusca > Bivalvia > Mytilida > Mytilidae > Mytilus > Mytilus edulis. The sequence continues at coordinate 65,245,658 of NC_092344.1, read as the reverse complement.
TTATGATGTAGGATTTTTTCGGGTGGCAGTATGACTTGGGTAATGCTAGAAAAGTAGGGATACTGGTATCGTCCGAAACATCTCTAACCTTTTGGAGAAAAAGAATTATATCTTAAAACTTTAAAATTGTATAAATTGAGAATGATAAAATAGCAACTGCATATATACTATTACTTTGTTTTCAAATATTTTATATTTAAAGGTTATGATATTTATGGTTGTCTCGTGAATAAGTTTGTTGATAAATTGTTTTGATAATTTGCAGACTTATCTGTATTTCAAAACTGTTCTTTTCGGTATGACTTCAATTTTAACAATTGCACCCTTTAGCTTATTAGCTTTCTTTGAAGGAACAACCCTATATTATGAAAATCATGATGAGAGCCGAAAGCTAAAGAATGGCGCACCAATCGGGAGAAATATGCTCCGTATGCTGTTGTTTCAAATGCAAAGGTATAAGGCTTTATAAAACCGGAAATATTGATATGACAGCTCTTTACTTTTTAAAGCACAGACACCTGAACAAAGATCTTCATACTGTTGCAATATTGGCTAATTTCTTGATCTATTATCTCCCTTGATTATGAAGCTGAAAACCAAAAATATAAGATAAAAAAATGACCTACTTGTATTAGAATTTTTCCAATATGTTGTCCTTGTGCCATAAATCTGAATGCATCTTCTATTTGGTTGTTGTTAAATTCTGTATATTTTAGAGGTGTCACTGTTTCTGACTGTATGCCTTGTGTTAGTAATGCTGAAACTTCCTTCCAATCCTGATTTTCCTCTTCAAACAGCGCATCCAACAAAATCCCATGAAAAGTTACATTCTTCAGGAATATAGACATCCCTAAAGAATAAGATATAGAAAAATATTTCAGATTTAGGAGTAAATATTTAACAAAACAGGTCTTGGGTTTGTATAGATAAATCTCTTTTAGATAAACGCAACAAAGAATGCGTAATTTCATTTCTCTGTACTTTGAAACATATGTTTCTGCGAGCTTATTTTGATTGGGCATTATTTCATGTCGTTTTAGGTTAGCGATTTCATTGAATCTGAGTTCTTATATATCAGTGTTTTTTCTTTACCTCTGACTGATATAGAAAAGGGGATAAGGAATTTAAACATATACGACACCTCGCGTAGGGAAAGCGACGAATTCACTGCAGGTTCAACAACCCATTCAACAACTATCTGACGGTATGTTTGAGGCATGCAAGACAAATTATTTTCCCATCTAACATACCCTTTTTCAAGTTGCTGTTAAAACTTTCTCAAACATGTAGGGTGGCCTACCTTGCAAATTCCTACCTAGGGTATCATTTATTTGTTAGTTTGCTTTCTTTCTAAATAAGTATGAACTAATTCCCACTAGACATTTGCAATGCAATCAGCAATTGTCAATCTTTCACGGTAAACGTTATTTCTGGTAAGTATTGATAGAGATGTGTGCTAGTTAACTATAAGAATTCCTACCTAAAGGTGTATTTTTGGATAGATCAAACTTTCCGATTTCCAGGAATCTACCATGTTCAGCCATTACTCGTAAACTGGCCTGCAGTTTTTCTTCTGATAACGAATTCAGCACTAAATCAACACCTACAACATAATTATGATCTAAACGTTCTAGCAAAGATGTGAAAATGTGAAAGCGAGTATCTGTGAAATACTGAGCTGCATTGTTATGAAAATAAATAAAAATAAAGTATTGCACCAGCATTGCAATCAGAAAAATTTGATCTGAAGTTTCATTATGATCTTGTTTAAATGATTGAATTTCAAGTTTGGTGCATGTATGGTGCAGTAGTGGGAGACAATAACGACTAGAATTTTCCACAATAATGAACCTATTTAGCAAGAATCGTCAGATATTCTAATATAATGTTCTAACTCCTTTAAAACATGGACAGAACGTGATTGACGTCACAATTGAAATTGCAACGTCAGATAAATTTTGAACACTGCTGGAGTTGACATTTGTGTTGGTGTTGGCGGCTAAGTTATTGAATAAAATCATTTAAAGATATTTGTTGATGTATCTGTTCATTTTTTTAGGCATATATGTCAACATCTACCACTTCTATAACGCTAGTTGTAATATTGACAAATATAATGGTATACCCATGCTAAAATGAGCATACAGCATGTCATTAATACAATGCAATACATAAAATAATCATGATGAACATACGTAGTTAATAACGGTCAACTGTAAAACAAATCTAGGCAATGTAAAATGAAATGATGAATTTTGAATTTTGTAAATTTGCGGAAGCTTCCGTTAATATATATATATATAGGGAAGAACAGCGAAAGCAAATTTACAGATCTAACATTGTTGGGTTGATGTTTAGACGAGTTGTATATATATATATATAAGTACGTCTGAGTCAGTGACAACTCTACAACAGATGTATCCATCGGAACGCCATCAATGATGGTGATACATGGCTGTGATGGCGATCCGAGAGATACATCTGTTGTAGAGTTGTCACTGACTCAGACGTACTTATAAATATAATTATTTTCTGTGACTGTATATTACATTAATTTGTAGGATCCTTTACTATAGATAATTTAGCTGATCTGTAACAATAACATCTTCATGCCTTATATATCATGTACTGTAATACGCCGCTAGATTAAAACTGACGAGGAAAGGTAACACACGGCCAGCGAAAGCTCTTTTTTTGAGAGCCCAGGTAGTCGTGTGGTCTAGCGGGACAGCTGCAGTGCAGGCGATATAAATATACAACATGTATTTACACTTACCTTTTCCCTCTGTCATTTTCATTATATGAGATTCAAATTCTGTTGACCTAGAATTACTAAAATGCTTATCCTTTAACTGCGGAAATCTCTTTTGCAAGTAATTTTTCTTATCTTCTGATCCAACTGTAGTATATACTTCACAACCATAATACAATGCAATAGAAATAGCAGCTTGACCAACTCCTCCTGATCCAGAATGGATAAGAACTCGTTCTCCATGTTTAATCCTTCCTCTTACAACTAAAGCGTAAAATGCTGTTGCATATACCACAGGAACAGTGGCTGCCTCACCTAATGACCAGTTGTCTGGAACTGACCACAAAAACTTATCATCGACATGAAGAGTTGTTGCTAGACCCTACAAATTTCAAAATTTTGACATTTTCATATATACACTTATGTGCAGCATAAGTGACTTTATGGTACAATGAAAGACTAAATTTTATTCAGTCCTGTGTTATCATGTTTTGTAAATTTTAGAAATATGCAGAAAATAGTTACGGATAGTACATATGTGATCTAACTTGGAACTAATTGGAATTTTGCAATTGATAAGGGGGCGCTACTTCAAGCACATGTTTTAATATCCAGCCTCTTTTCAAATAGCTGCCAAAGGAAGACCAGAGAGAAATTTGGTGACATTCAATTTTCATAAAATATTTTATTTCAGATTTAAGAAAGATGGATACAATCGAGAAAATACAAGTGTCTGAGATGGGCATACAAGAATATGTATTTCGGAAAAGCACAAGAAATAAATATAATGATAAACAAGAATGTGTCCAAAGTACACGGATGCCCCACTTTCACTCCTTTTCCATGTTCCATGGACCGTGAAATTTGGTAATAATCTAATTTGGCATTAAAATTAGTAAGATTATACTATAGAGAACATATGTACTAAGTGTCAAGTTGATTGGACTTTAGCGTCATCAAAAACTACCTTGACCAAAAACTTTAACCTGAAACTCCTACTTTTATTTTGAATGTTCAGTGGACCGTTAAATTGGGGTCAAAAGTCTAATTTGGCTTAAAAATTAGAAAGATCATATCATAAGCAACAAGTGTAATAAGTTTCAAGTTGATTGGATTCAGCTTCATCAAAAACTACCTTGACCAAAAACTTTAACCTGAACGGACGCACAGACGAACGGACGAACGGAGCCAAAGACCAGAAAACATAATGCTCCTCTACTATCGTAGGTGGGCATAAAAATAATATGCTTGTGTTATCATGTTTTGTAAATTTTAGAAATATGTAGAAAATAGTTACGAATGTTACATACGTGATTCTCTAACTTGAAACTAATTAGAATTTTGCAATTTATAAGGGGGCGCTACTTCAAGCACATGTTTTAATATCCAGCCTCTTTTCCAAATAACTGCCAAAGGAAGAACACACAGAAATTTGGTGTCATTCAATTGTCGTAAAGTATTTTGTTTTAGATTAATGACCTTATAATATAGGTCCATGACTTTACATAAATAATCTAAACATCGCATATATAAATTTGATTAATACCTTTGATGAAACAAGTCCCATAACTCTATTCCCTTGCTCATCCAATCCAGAAACTTCCATTCCCAAAATGCAATCTTGCTCTGCTAGCTTTCCTGGAATAGCATCAGCTTGCAGTCTTCCTGTTGCTAACATAACGTCTCGGAAATTAAGAGATGCATAGTGGACGTTGCACAGTCTTTTACTCTTGTTTCCAAAGTATTTTGTCAAAGGAGATTCTATCCACGTCAAACTTGACAGATCTCCCTTTGTTTGAATATTGACATGTGCATGTTGACACAATTTTTGGCTGTTGAGTATTTCTAGAAAACATAAGTTTTTATAAAATGATCATTTTTTAGAACCTGTCTTTATTTTAAAGTAAATTCTCTACCTGAAAATGTTCACCAGACACCGTTATCAATGAATAAAGACATACGTTTAGTAAGTATGAAAAACACCATCATGATAAAATGTGAAAATAATATCGAGGTACCAGGAATTCTTTCTTGATATTTGTCATTGACCTTTTGTATCAAACTTAGTTGAATAAATCTTTAGAATACGAATCATATTTTTGTTTCAAATATATACTTTTGTTCTTATTTAGCGGTTTATCATTGTCATTATTATCTGATCTGAAACTAATGTTTTTTTAATGTAATAAAAACATTTTTAGATCCAGTTTGATGTTGGTTGTCAAAATGAAATCGTACCATGTTAGTTATAATAACATTTATATAAATCGTTCACATAACAAATAACGTAATCAAAGTCAATGACCCTTACCTTTTGTTAAGGGTAAATGTTTGAATGACCCCCATTGTCCATTTTTGTAGACATTGAACGCTAGGTCCTTTCGAAACACCTCCCGAATTTCCTCATTTTCTGTTGAAAAATCCAACGCAGTTTTACCATAGTTGAAAATACATCTGTAAAAGAATATATTTTTTTTATATTTCAGATACACGTATAAAAAACAATACCATACATTTTATGTCCTAAAACAAGTGAATATCGTAAAGATGTATATAAGAAGCAAAATCAAACACATAAATATTCTAACAGATAGGTGCTGTCATAAACTGTTTTTCGAGATAATTTGTTGACTTGCAATGTTGACGAGCATTGTTAACTAATCCATGCTAACTTCTATACATGACTGCTCTTTTATGTCCAGTAACCACAGTCAAATAACATCAACATCATATTTGTCCAGGTTAACAGCTCATCCAACATAATAGTATATTCAGTCTTAGATATAAAACACACCACAGAGAGCACCATTAAAAAAGATCATATGAACGAAAATTGATTCTGGCATCTGTGCACTTTTCTGGATACACCTCAATCAGGATGATCTAACATTATTTATAAATCATCCTTCTGTAAATTTTTCGGACGCCATCACGAGTTGGTTGGCCGTTATGGAATAACCGTTTTACAGATTATATGTGTCTTACGTCGTAACTACAATCCACTTTTCTTTTCATAAATGAGACCTATCGAATTAGACTAGTTACCGGGTTTGTAACAACATGAGCAACACGATGGGTGCCACATGTACACGTAGAGCAGGATCTGCCTTCCCTACCGGAGCACTTGAGGTCAGTTTTTGTTGGGGTTCGTGTTGCTCAGTTTTTAGTTTTTTTTTTGTTTCTTGTGTACTATTATTTGTCTGTTTATTTTTTTTTTTTCATTTTAAGCCATGGCGTTGTCAGTTTATTTTCGATGTACGAGTATGACTGTTCCTCTTTCGTCCCTCTTTTACAAAACAGACCGATAACTGAATACAATTTGTTTGTCTATTTCACATCCCGCCAAGAGATTTGTTTTTAAATGCATTTTTTTATTATTAAGTCAGACTATTTAAGCAAAAAGATCTATATCATAATCTAAATCACAATAATACAGAACTCCGAGGAAAATTCAAAACGGAGGGTCTCTAATTAAATGGCAGAATCAAAAGCTGAAACACATCAAACAAATGGATAACAAGTGTCATATACCTGACTTGAAACAGGCGTATTTTATGTAGAAAATGGGGTTGTTTTTCAATGAATGATCTATGTGTTGAAAGAAAAAAAGCACATATGGTAATATAAATATATTGACATAAAAAACAAAGTGGTCCGATTCTTCTTTCTTTTGAACTGTATATTGTCAGACAAATTAAAATGTTTGGCTTGGAATTACACTTAGTCTACCGATCGACATAGGCTGTAACTAAAACCATTCTTGATGAAGAAAAATAGTATCATGTCATAGAAACTTCAGTTTATTCTGTAAGTGCAAATTTGAGAAATAAAATACCTCAGTTTGTTTCCGCCGGGTTCCCGTCTTAGACAATTAACCATACCAATAACACCACTGAGTGGCTGAGAATTCACAGTTAACCAAAGAGTTTTCTGTTGTGATGCCATGAACTCGTTTTTCAAAACACCGAACCAAGATCCATTTAACTCATCAACTGGTACAATTACAATTTCCTCATCAACTTTTTTCGGTTTACGACGGAGTAGGAACAACGTAGAGAAATGACCTGAACGCTTGAAGATCAATTCATAGCTAACTTCTTTAAAGATTCCATCCCATCGTTGTTCATCACAGTAACAATAACAACTACGTTCATCTTCCATTTCGAGAGGGACTGTCCACAATGTTTCTAACAAAAATGCTACTGGAAAATTATTTGTTATTTCCTCGATAAGTATGAAGCCATTTTCTTGAACGGCAGTTGATAAATATGAGAATGCTGTTTTGATGTTGTTTTGTGTACAGAGAAAGTTTCTAGCAACTACAATGTCGATTTGTTTGGAATTTGACGGATAATATGATGTTGCATCCCATTTAACATAATTCATATTACTTGATTCCTCCGAAGAGATTTCCTGACTTCCAGCTACAGTGTAAGTGATATCTGAAAATGGTCGTGCATTTACCAGTGGGAGAATGTACATATCCACCGATCTCCCATTAGTCATAACTTCCAAAATATTGAATCTGTAAGATGCAGTATTTTCAATGGCAATGTCCAAGCACGGTACCATAATTTCTGGACGAGACATCAAAGTAACATCTTCCACGATCTCCAAATTTCCCTTTTCCATTTTGTTTTCATCTATATTTTCGCATATGCTCTTCAACTTCATTTTTAACTCGTCGCATTTTGCATTTAATCTTCCTGGATCTTTTAAAGAAGGCATTTTACTCGTTATCTGGTTCAAGAATGTTTCTATTCGATTCTTATAGGACTTCTGAAGTCCATTTTTGCATAAAATATCCAGATTGTGGACGGCATATGCATAACAATTTTGTACACAGTCTACTAGTTCATATCCTTCAATTTCATTTGTAGTGTGAGGTATAAAACAATACTTTTGCAAGACAGGATTCGCCTGTTGACGTCTTGGTGCCACATTTGAATGGATTCCTAGGATCTCGACGCCAGAAGAGATCACTATGTTGAGATCTTTTTCCACTTTGACAAATGATGCTGAAATAATTCGTATTAACATTTGTTTACACATCATTTGTTGTTTTCCTTTTTTGTTGAATAAAATTGTTTAAAAAAGAAGGCCATTTTAAAATAACATGAATGAAATTTAATTCAGTCTTTACACTAAATCATTATTGAATCTGTTTCATAAATGTGAAAAAAATCTAATGTAAATGATAAAAAAAAATATTTTCGCTTCACTACAAATATTTAGTTAAATCAAAATTAAAAACTAATCAACGTCTTCAATTCAATAACCTTTCAAAGATAAAAAAAAAAAAATTGACACATATAACTTAAGACATGGACTTTAATCTTTTGACATGTTTGAAAAATGAAAAAAAAACCGAAATACATTTTTGTTTTTCTTTAGTGCAAAGAAGGTGATCTAAGTGAGCTTTTGGATCAATCGAGACAGCTGCAATCCGTGTGGGTAATCGCAAGCACTGTTCTCCAGTACATAATATCCAAATTTGTAACATAGTGTCCAAGTAAGATATCCAGTTGTCAATCCATGCTAATTCACCTCTACTACCTGCAATATATTATGTACTTATATTTTGACATTGTACAAGGTCATGATTTGGCAGTCTTTTCAAAACAAGACTTGCTTAAGCTAAATCCGTTGGATGTGTACTGATTGATTCTTCAGTATGGAAAACATTATTTATCTAACATATTGTTATTGAATATATAGATACCTTGTGTTTGTGCATCTTGCAAATCGTGTGATTACCAACTGATTTTTCCGTTGTTCTCATGTTGTGCTGTTTCACCTCTGTCCCAAATGAGGGGATGATTGAGGTGTACCAACATGTTCAATCTCCTCACATGATATATTTGCATGTCCCAAGTTAAGAGCCGATCATTGTGGTTAGTTGCTTCATGCCATATGTATTTAACGTTTTGTTTCATTATTTGTCGTGTTCATGGTATCTGTCTCTTGTCGATTGCTGACAAGCGTTGGGTGACTATTACATTGTTACGTAAAATGTAACCCTTTTTTCATATGAAGACGTGCAATAATGGTTTGTCGTGTTATCATTACAACATACCTTACAAGGCGTGTATACTTTAACGAAACGGTCGTCTGGCGTTTTAAGTTAGAAGCCTGGAGTCGTATTCACAAAAATCGTACGATAATGATTGATATTAAGTCATGCACAATTCATTATACTTAGTAATACGATAAATCTTAGTCGTAAGTATTATGTGAAATTGACGCCTGGTACCTTAACTTTGATAACTATTAAACGTATACTGTTACATTAATTTTGTTTGCTTCGAAATACGTCTGGACAACCAATGGAGAGTACATTTTGTGAGAAGAAAGATTCAATTGAAAATGTTGAAATACGCCTATTTGAAACAACATCGTGATGATCGTTAGACAATACGTAATACAAAATTGTTATTTTGTTTTTTTTTTATTTCCTCTGTTTGGTTGATGTTGAATTAATATATATCTAACAATACCTTCTATATTAGTGTAAAGAATGCCCCGAAACTTCCCGTCGTACTCATATCCTCTAAGTCTCAATTCTTTATATACATCTGTAGAGGTCAGTTGAAACTCCTCTTTTTGGTCCATAATTACTTTTTTGACAGGAGAAGATAAAACAGATATAGAACCACTACATTTCAGCGTGTCATTTTCTGAGATCTCAAATGTTCCTGTTGATTCCATTATATTTACCTTTAACTTGACCTTACCTGTGAAATTATAATAAGTGATTTACAAAACAAATTAAAGAAGTGATACAGTATATATATAGAGCAACACTAGATAGTCACTCGTCTTTCTTTCTATCAAAATTATATCTAAATTAAACCAGGTATGAATACATATATACTCTTGGTAAATGACCTCCTTTTCTTTACAATTTATCTAGCTGTAATCAATTGTTTCTTTTGAAAATCCGATTGTGTTCAAATTACTAAATGGGTGTAAATATGACATTAAATAAGTTTCAATAGGTCTGTGTATTGATATTCATCGGCCGTGTTGAGGGTTGATTTTATACTGTTTTTCTTTTTTCTTGTGGTTATTTGTCATGGTTATGCACGTTACGTAGAATAATACACTCAGGTAATTCATAAGTTGAGAGGCCTGAATGATTTATATTCATTTTACCACTGGATAAAAATACAATGGGTGTTCTTTTCATCTTTATTAATAGAAAAGGTCAACTTAAAATGTTTTCTAGATATTGACAGAACCATTTATTTCTATTGCAGCTAAAATCAGTATATAAAGTATACAAATTGTTTAATATTCACAAAAAATCGAAATTTAAAAATTACGTTTGAGTATTCGATTCCATCTTGTTGTAATTGAAAAAGGAAAGTTACCTTTCAATATATATTCCTTAGGGAAAAACTCACTTTCATTTGGCATCATGGTTGTTGCATGGATTGCCACATTTTCAAACTTTACAGGAAATTCATAATAAATCTTTCCCTTCATCTTTGCAAATGACTTCCATGTTAATACTAGGAAACCTGTGGCAGGAAACAGGACACGGCCATCGATGGAATGACCAGTAAGGTAACTGTATTGTGAATTATTTGACATTTCAATTTCATGAGTGGATCCACTGTTTGACTCTAATGCCTGTGCAGAAAAGTGTTCTGCCTTTGGTACATCCCATGACACCGAATGATCCCATCCTACCAAAGATGAAATCATTGGAGTTTCTTTTGGCACGGGAAACTTAACTTGTTGACAGATCTTTAGAGGATTCAAGTTAATTCCATGAAGGAAGCACCTTGAATGATAAATAATGGACACATGAGATAAAGCATCATTGTAAATTATTTTACATAAAAACATAATACGTTCAATATTAATCCACTATTTGCATTGGTAGACACCAATTGCAAAGTTTTAAATCTTCGTATAATATTGTATTCTAATGGTTGTCGTCTGCTATCTATCTTTTAAAGGCAGATATCATTCTTGTATCAAAATGAACGGATTGGTATATGAATGGGCAAAACAAAAATATGATCAAATTTGTTTACATACCTTCCTAAGCTTGTAAGGAAATATGTAATATTGTCTCCGTGGTCTCTCTTCATCAGCCCCAATGAAGTGCATTTTGGTCCAAGAGATCTTTTAAGTATCGCTTGTAGTAAACAATGAGGTGCAATCTCTATGACAACAGCATTGTTAGGGACATGTTTCAATGCTTCATGAAATAGGACAGGGCTCACTAAGTTGTTAACATGGTAATCAGCGGACGAATATTTAGCCATATTTATATGCCAATTGTCTTCAGGAATGGAAGAACTAATCCATTTCTTACTTCTTGGTTTTGGTACGATAACCTAAAAAAAATAAAAAAAAATATCAGTTTTAAATGCACACATATAACTCTTTTCATTATGTGCCATACAATCCATTTCGTAACATTAGAAATATCTTAGAAACCAAATGAATAGCCATGCAAAAAAATGTTCAGAGAAAGGTTGAGAGGTTGTATTTGCCAATTATTTAGGCTCCTTTTTGTCATAAATATGTCCTATTGAAATAGTTTCGTTTAACTCACCTTGGTCTCATTTTTGGGGCTAATGTTACGATTCTGTGATAGTTGTAGGCAGGCTTTCTATTTAGGACAATCTACATAAAACCAATTATCAGTAGAGATTGAGAGATATTTAAGCATGGGGTTTTATAGAGTTGTGTTTTCCCTGTACAGGTATTAATTGTATAATCTTATATTTAACCATTTTATGCCCTACCTATGGGATGTGTTTCTGTCTTTACATTCGTTCATTCGTCCGTGTGTTGTGAGTTAAAAAAAGTATTCAAAGTAGTTTTTGCTGAGGTTGAAATCCTATCAATTAGAAATTCATTACACATATTCCCTATCATATGGTCTTTCTAATTGTAATGGCAAAGTAGTACATACACATTATAAGGATATACAGGGATTACATAAAAAAAAAATGAATGAATTACTTGTAAATAGAAATCCATAATAAACTTACTTTTGCCAACGCGGATTTCAGTGCTGGTGCCATTTTTGTCATTTCATACGAATGGAAAGCAATACCAGCACTATTGACGTTTTTTGCAAAGATTTGTTTCTTTTGAAGAGCTGTAACAAATTTTGAAACAGAGGCTGCTGGACCAGATATCGTAACAGTATCTTTTGAGTTATGGCAAGCAGGAACTACATCTGGCGGACACATTTCTCTAGCCTTTTCCCATGTCAAACCTATAAATCAGATATAATTCTATGAGATTCAACAGATGCTTCAAAATCGGTCTCTATTATTTTATGTTATGTTCCTGTTTATGACTGATAAATGGAAACACATTTCAATACAATTTAAAACAGTTTTAAGAATATGTTTCTGGGTATTCCGAAAATAACGTTCATAAACAATAATTTAATAATAAGTTATTAAAATTAATGTGTAAAAAATTAAAAAAAAATCAAACTTTAGATGGCATAAGTACGTCATCACTTATGTTGGAAGCTTGTGACAAACAAAAAACACTTTTACATAGCTCATATCAAAGAGTCCATAGTTATTTTGAGAATATAGACGTTTATTAATTGTTGACGACTTTTGGATGCCCTTATTATGTCAATTGGCTGTGTTTCCTTAGGTGACTGTCACATTGATAAGAAACCCTACATTTCCTTTTGTTTTGCATTTAAAAAATACCACATTATTGAAAATTATTAGAACTTAAAAGATGATTGCTAACCAAGTTAAACTTCTTACCAACAGCAGCCATGCCTCCTACTGGCAAATTTGCTTCTTGGATACATTTGCCTCTCCAGAAAGCTGCTAGGATAGTTTCCTTTGCTGTCAATGAACCATCAGCATAACCACAAGCCAACTCTCCAACTGAATGACCTAAAATTCCATCTGGCATGACACCAATAGCAGATAAGAGATCTACTAATGCCACCTGTTTATTAGGAGGAAAGAAATGAATGTATTCTTCAAAAATCAGTACGTTATCAATATATGAGCAGTGGTTGCACTTCCCTTTGTGTTTTTCAATTAATAACATTAAGAACAGAAGTGATATCGGATGTATATATATACATATATGTTATCTTTATTCAAATAGCTAATTTGATAAAAACTTGCTCTTTTTTTATTTTACTCTCGGAAAAAACCCTCAACAAATACATTTTATATTTACATTTTATTGAATTCACCTTGCAAACCAAACAAAAAAGCTTGGGTTTTAAAATTTCCATTTGAAAAAAGGGAAATGTTTAAAGCGTTTGAAATGTACCTGTATTGCCGCGATACAAACAAAACATTTTAATGTATCATTGAAGTCGTTCTCTAATCCTCTCGTTAAGATTGTATAAAGTTTAACTCCATATGGATGTAGCACTGTTTCTGATCTTAATATTGAATCTTTGAATGCTGGAATAGCCATCATCTGTTTTCCCATACCACACCATTGTGATCCCATTCCAGAAAATACAAACCAAACTGGACGATTTTCTTTTTGTTTTACATCCTGAAACGACCCATAAAATATTAAGAATAATTCATCGTTTTATAACCTTTTCAACTTAAACTAATATGTTTAAGTTTTGACTTTCGAGGTCATGTAGCAACGTCCCGAACCGGTAACTGGTTTAAACTGTTTTCTTCCCAATGGTTATTTTGCTCATAATTTATTGTTTGTTTTATGAAAGTAATGATTTATTCTGAGCGGTTCTTTCATAGCGCAAAAATCAATATGATATACATATTTCAGGTCACATACGACAATTCCAAGGACATATACACAAACAAGGAATTAGAATTACAGAAACAACTTCACATGTTTAGACAACTGTAATTAGCTAAAGCCGCAAAATGTGTAATAGACATTGTGACAAAAAAATTTACTCATACTCTGAAAAGTGTTCTGAAAGGAAGTCACTAGGTGTCCTTATTCTACAATAGGCTAACATTGGTGAAGGTCTTGTTACTAAATTAACAAAAGTCAAAAAGAAATGAAGGTAAATATGAACAGATGTATGCAAACAAACTTATTTGACTTGAAATGTTTCAAGAAAGCGTTCTACAAGAACGATCGCCATAACACGTCAGTATTGTAATCGTTTTTGAGATTGTAGAATAATCAAAAGTAAAATAAAAAAATACTGTACTCCGAGGAAAATTCAAAACGGAAAGTCCCTTATCAAATGGCAAAATCAAATGATAAAACACATCAAACGAATGGACAACAACTGTCATATTCCTGACTTGGTACAGGCATTTTAAAATGTAGAAGATGGTGGTTGGAACCTGGCTGTATAGCGCTAAACCAATCACTTGTATGACAGTCGCATCAAACTCCATTTTATTTACAACGATGCGTGAACAAAACAGAAATAAAAGGAAACATTGTCAAAGTATGGGTACAGCAGTCATTACTGTATCACAATCTCAAAACAAACAAATATTTAACAAAGAAGCACAAAAAGGATCTACCAAATTTAACAACCACATTCATTGCTTACTTATATATGTATTTTAAATCAATCCATGAAGGATTGGAATATTTGAAGTCCTGTGACTACATTCACATCAACTTTAAGGGTGGAGTAGCGCGATTGACGTCAGAAAATATTAACCTCACACAGGAAGAAGCATAAAATAATTTAGTCATTCAAAGAATTTTCAAAATTATAATTTCACATGGGGGGTGGTGGTATACAGGGTAACTAATTTCAGATAAAGTCCAAGATTTCAAATTATCCAGAAGTTCTCTTGATTTTTTAAGAATCTACATAAGGTTAATACCACTACGCGAGAAAATTATTGCATTATAAAACAATAACGTAATGAGGGAAGTGGAAGTGAAGTACAGAGCCACGTCATATGTACCAAATAAACACTAAAAGTAACACGTACAAAATACATCAGGTAAAATGAAAGATAATACAAACATATTGACGGGATGTATAAGTACCGAGCCACATCAAATGGATATCACAGAAAACAGAATAAACAGTAAAAATTGTGTAAATAATAGAACAAAGACAAATAAAATATTATTATAACATGTTGTTAAGATGATAAACAACATTAACATACGTATTTAATAGTTGCAATTTCAGAAAATGCTGCATGTAAACTACACTTTTAAGATTTAAAAATGCAAGGAGTTATGTTAACTACAACTTTCTCGTCACATTGTGTTTTATACTAAAATGTTGAATCACAAAAATACTAAATTCCGAAAAAAAATATCAAAAAAGTAAGTCCGTAAGCAAATGGCAAAATCAAAATTTCAAACAAATGAAACGAATGGATAACAACTGTCATATTCCTTGACTTGGTACTTGAATTTTCTTATGTAATAATGGTGGATTAAACCTGGTTTTAAAGTATTTTAACCTCTTACATGGATGCAAGTCGCATGGAATTCCATTATATTGACAACAATAATTGAACAACAATAATTGAACAAAACAAAAAGACAAATAGTTAAAAATGTCCAAATCAGGGGGTACAACAGTCAATGATATTCTTCTGCACAAAAAATTCGTACTTACGTGGACTTCTTGTATCTGAGGGTCTGCATTTAGAATAGTAAAACCTCTATAGATATGACTGCAATTTCGAGTTTCATTCAGTAAAGAATTAAAATGAATATTTGTACTGTGCTCCTCGGCTGCAGTCAGAACTTTTTCTAAACCCTTCTTTGTCCTTGAAGTATAGACAAATAATCGTTTTGACAGGTCACCTGGTGTAATTTTACTGCCTTGATGAGGTCGCAAAACGATATGGGAATTTGAACCTCCGAAACCAAAAGAGCTAACTGCAATCAATCCACCGTTAAAAGATGTGTGTTCTGTAACTACTTTCAGTTTCCCATTTGAAAGTCCCGGGATATCAGGATTTGGGTTTTTATAGTGTAGATTTGCTGTTATCTGATTACTTTCCATGCAAATTATCATTTTTGTGACTGCTGCTAAACCTGTATATGAAAAAAACCTCAAAGCTAATATAAATGTTGGCTTGGAAGAATGGTTATATATATATATATATATATATATTGTCACATATTGATCAATTTTTACAATTACTAATCTTAAACAAACGGAACGAATAACGATGTATTTATTGGATGATAAAGTGGTAAATATGTCCGTATATATGTGTTTGCAGTGAGGATTCCTCATCCTGATAGTCTTTTTGGAGAACAAACCCAAGAAGTTATCAGACCCATATTAAAAATTGTATCTAAATATTATGAACAATGGTAGTCGGTACGCTTACTAGTATACTCCGCATTTTTGCGCCTGTCCCAAGTCAGGAGCCTATAGCCTTGTTAGTCTTGTATTATTTTTAATTTTAGTTTCTTGTGTACAATTTAAAACTAGTTGTTGGCATGACACCGGTTATGTTCTTCTCATATATGTTATGATGGTATGATACTAAACCCCTAACGGGAAGGGTTGTGCCTGATATTCATATGATGAAATCATAATCTTTCTATCAGTTTAATTGAAGTCTGGAGCTGGCATGTCAGTTAACTGCTAGTAGTCTGTTGTTATTTTTGTATTATTGTCATTTTGTTTATTTTTTTTTGGTTACATCTTCTGACATCAGACTCGGACTTCTTTTGAACTGAATTTTAAATATGCGTAATTGTTATGCGTTTACTTTTCTACATTGGCTAGAGGTAAAGGGGGAGGGTTGAGATCTCATAAACACGTTTAACCCCGCCGCAATTTTGCGCCTGTCCCAAGTCAGGAGCCTCTGGCCTTTGTTAGTCTTGTATTATTTTAATTTTAGTTTCTTGTGTACAATTTGGCAATTAGTATGACGTTCATTATCACTGAACTAGTATATATTTGTTTAGGGGCCAGCTGAAAGACGCACCAGGGTGCGGGAATTTCTCGCTTCATTGAAGACCTGTTTGTGACCTTCTGCTGTTGTTTTTTTCTATGGGCGGGTTGTTGTCTCTTTGACACATTCCCCATTTCCATTCTCTATTTTATTGCTTAAGAGCCAGCTGAAGGACGCCTCCGGGTGCAGGAATTTCTCGCTACATTGAAGAACTGTTGGTAACCTTCTGCTGTTGTCTGTTCTATGGTCGGGTTGTTGTCTCTTTGACACATTCCCCATTTCCATTCTCAATTTTATTCTTATTAATAACAAAGTCAATAAAAAATGGAAATCCTAAAGTAAAAATACTATTCTGATTGTCAGTTTGCACCGATGTCACAAATAAACCCCATTTAAATGATGATATTCATATAAGCTGCGTAACGATTTTTGTTTGTAGTTACTTCTTAAGGAAAATGACTTTTTCAAGAAATTGTACGTGAAAAGTTTGATGGTGTAAGATATGCATAGTTTTCCAATCAACAATCTTCTGAAATTATTCCTGAATGATATGGTTTAGCGATAAAGTACAGATACTAATCAAAAGAAATACCTGCTGCGGGTTCTGTGTGACCAATATTCGATTTAACCGAACCAATCAAAAGAGATCTCGTACGATCCTTACAAAATATATCGCAGATAGTATTAAGTTCCTGTGGGTCACCAGCTTGAGTACCAGTTCCATGAGCCTCTACATACTCAACTGAGCCAGGATCAACAGAAATATCACGATAAACACTTTGTAATAACTCTTTTTGTGCAGTTCCAGACGGAAATGTTATACCTTAAAACAAACAATGAATATTGTTAGCAAACGATATTTAAATAGTCTAACCAGGACTCAAGTATATTGCACTTCCGTATACATTTTTAATTCTATCAGGTTAATGCCACAACATTTATTATATAATAAAGTAATGGTATCAATTAAAGTGCACCAGATGCCTATTGCGACAGTTAGTGTATTTTCAGTTTTGCCAATGGAATAAATTTGAAAATCCAACGACCCAGAAAAAACGTTGTAAAAATAACCGAAAAAACCCAAAGATAAAGTCAATAAAGGAATCAAAGATATGGAGGACGAAAATTCATTTATTAATATGATTTCCAAATTTTAATTGTATCATTTCATACTGAATAATAAATGTGATCGATACAACAAGTATCGACAATCACTAGAATCATGATTATCAAACGTTTTCGTAAAAAGTAATCAGAATGATTTATGACTTTATGAATAAATATTTCTAAGTATTTGAAAACCTCAAATCAATGGTATCAATCAAAAGTAATATTACAAAAATACTCCGAGGAAAATTCAAAAAGGAAAGTCCTTAATCCAATGGCAAGATCAAAAGCTCAAACACATCAAACGTGTCATATTCCTGACTTGGTACAGGCATTTCCTTATGTAGAATGAGGTTTCTTACAAAAGATCTACACAAATAAATGAAAACATCATTCCTTAAATTTCATGCTTTCGAAACCTTCGAATAAAATAATTTCGCAGTAAAATTCAAGTTTTTGATTTGTTTACACTCTAAACTGCTGTAAATATATTAAGTTGAAAGGTCGACTGTATCTTCTCATTATACAATGCCTTTCAAACAAAATGGAAGTTGTGGATACATATTCCTTGTTTTTAGTCATGGAAAATCAAAATTAGTATAGCCAATTCAACTAACAAATACACGAAAAATTATTTCATCAACAGATTGGATGTTTCGGTCAGCATGTTTATTATAACTCATCATAGATACCATGATTCATATCTTGAACGCTAGACGCTTGTCTACAAAGAACTGATCAATGACGCTCGAATCAAACGAGGTAAAATGACGTAATATAAGATGAGACTTCCTAGATTTTATAAGGTGCTACATTGACGGCATATACATGTACTACATTTCTCGTGTAAAACAGACCAAAAAAATGATAGTTTTAAAAGATTGCACAGTGAGGCAAAAAATCATTTGTTCACATTTATTTTACATATTTTTAAAGTCAATAAATCTCAATGTTATTTATGGTTTGTTTATTGCAGATTTGTTCGGTCGTACTATAACGTTATTTTTTATCGATAAAATATTGTAATATTTGAATAAGTGTCTGTTTAACAAAGCAAATGCCCACATGCTGAATGGTCAATAGACAGGTGGATAGTTTTTAATTCAGTATAAAATTGACAGTATCGTATTTGATTTATTAACAATATAAACATAAAATGACTTGATAATTGATTGGATGTGTAAAGCGCCATGTGATACCTTGCTCGATGAAATCAAAGTGCAAAATCGACAGATAAAATCAAAGTTTCATACAGCTGAAATTAAAGTGATAATAGAATATCAACAGTTATATTTGTTGTTATAAAATTATAATTAATCTTACCTTTTTCTTTCCTTCCATCATTGTTTGATCTAGCATGTAATATGGTACAATATATTCTCCTCGATACATTTTGTTTTTGTAAAAAGACAGCAACAACACCTTCACTTCTACAGTAGCCATCACCTATCAAAGTTATAGTTCGTTACTGTTTCAAAATGTTATTACAAAACATGATAATACTAACGAAACAACTAACGCATCAGAAGAGGTTTAAGTATCTGAGACTCATGTTACAAAGAGACACAGCTCTATCAACTGACAAACGGGTGTTCGATTAGCTTAGTTTGTTTTATAAATTTTATAACTTTTTTTCTCCTTTCGGTAGTCTGCTTTATAGATATTCGTAAACGTGTGATGCATGCTATAGTTATATTTTGTTTTTCAGTTGCTATCGGTTATAATTGTTTCCATAAAATATACTATCTAATCAAAACACAAAGTAGGGTAAAAGCAGTCAATTTTTCATCCAGTGATGCATTATGCCAAGTGTTGACTTGTAATGACTAGTAGGATATAATGCAACAAGTGAAAGAACATTTATACCGAACTCCGAGGTAAATTCTAAACGAAAAGTAAATAATCAAGTGGGAAAATCATAAGCGCAAAAAACATCAAACAAATGAATAGCAACTGTCATATTTCAGACTTGTTACAAGTACTCTTTTATGTAGAAAATGATGGATTAAACCTTGTTTTATAGTAAGCTGAACCTCTCGCTTGTTTGACAGTCGCAAAACAGTGGCGGATTTACCGGGGGGCACAGGGGGCACTTTCCCCCCAGTTCAGGTCACCAAAAAACATTCTAACATAATTTTATTGCTATTGAATCTTCTTATCTAGAGCAGAAATTAATCCCAGCTTGATTTGACTTCTTAAACTGGTCGTTATGTAATTAATACCAGCGTCCACATTTGTGATTTATGACAACTTATCGATGGGTGTGTAAATATTGACACCTGTGTGTAATGTCTGTTTGCAAAAGCTTTTATGTAAAATACATTTACATGTTGATTCGAATAGTACGATTTTTTATTGTTTGTAATTACGATTACCAGGTGAAACTTCTGATGTGTTTTTTTTTTAAATAGGTACAAATATATATGTTTGAAGTCGATAAGGATGGCACAGACCGTTCGAGGGCTGAAAAGCCAGTCAAGGTCGTTAAACACTTCCATATATATAAGGATGGCATACATTTATATTTGGGTATTTCTTCATTCCAAAATACAGTACTCACAAATAAAATTTCTTCTTCTTCAATTTCAAAACTCGTTTTGAGAATTTATTCAGCAAACAAATTAAACTATTTTTTTAATCCCATACAAGATTGATTTTTTTAAACGGCATGTCATATTTCTTTCCCCTCTTATTTTCAAGGGAAATTAACATTTTTTTTACCCCTCCTCCTTTTCACCAGGTCCAGGAAAAATGAATTGACATTTTCTAATGAATAATCATTTATAATTGCTATTTTATTTCCATAAGATCTACTTTAAAACAGAATCTGCAGGCGCGGATCCAGAGGGGAGGGTTCCGGGTGTTGTGACCCCCCTTTTTTTGACGATCAATGCATTTGAATGGGGACATGTAGTTGGAACCCCCCCCTTTTGTCCTGGGTAAGGAACCCCCCTTTTTAAAATGGCTGGATCCGCCCCTGATCTGTGACTTATACAGCCAAAGCATACAGTTATATTTGTTTATTTTTCTTGTTTCAATTACCATATGTACGTACATGTACAAGGAAATGAATAGGTCACCATATATAAAGATATGAAGGTGTTTTACAGAGATAATAATTCTGTGCAAAAAAGTAAGCCTGGAAGGGAGGCCAAAAAGTATAGATAAAAGAAGGTAGAGGTGATGAAATATAATGAAAATATTGATTGATTGTTGGTTGTTCAAAGTCCAGTGGCAAATATTTGATGCATGTTTAGGACGAATATGAAAAAGATCAATTGACAGGAAAATAAAGTATAAAGTGAAATAGTTATGAAAAATAGAAAACGATGACCCCCCCCGTCCCCCCCCCCCAAAAAAAACAACAAAAAAACAACAAACAACAAAACAAACCCACCCACACTCGCATATACATGTGTACATCTCTAAAAAAATATATAAATTTTGGTTTCATGGTGCCCCCCCCCCCCCCCCCCAGAAATCGAGGTTCTGGATCCGCCCCTGGCAAAAGGTTCATTTTTTTACAACGATGGTCAAGTATTAATTTTTTTCATGATGTAGTCATTCGTTTCAAATACAAAAATTAAATGAAAAAAAATAATCTTTGATGAAAATCGGTAAAATTTGGGCGTACATACTGAACTATTAGTTCGGTCAAGAAAGACAACTCGTACTAAAAAAGGGGAGGTAACTCAATTTTCTTATAAAGGGAAACGAGTTTATCAGTATTTCCGAGGAGGCTGTTGATTTTTGCACGCCAACTTGTGTACATAAATAATTAGATATCGGATCACAACGGGGTTTGAATGTTTGATGATCGATGTCCACGCTTAATTCCAATAGTATAATAATTTGTCATCTTAATAGAAAACCAAGTTTACGGAATCAAATTAGGATTATTACGGTTTATATATAATAATTTCAATTATTTTTTTATTATACGAGATGCGTAATTATTGTGTAACATAATTCTTTCTTATCTTTGAACACTTTTCTAAACATGTAAATTCTGTTAAGAAAATGAAAAGTATTTGATTTTATAAGACAAAAAAAGACATAAAAGAAATGAATCTGGCCACCAAAACATTGTATTTTGCCATGTCTAGTTGAAGGAACATAGTAAATATATTTTGAATCTCATACATACAATGCATTACATCGGTACAGAGAAAAATCTAAACTCATATTAACTCAATTTAGCTATTACCGAATTTGGTGAAAAGTTTGTTTCTTTTTTCATCTTTGAACTGCAAGATGGCGAAATGCATCTATAAAATCTATTAAATTTTGCAAGTTTAAAATAGAGAATGATTTAAAACAAAATCGATTTCACTTCTTCGATACATGAGGTAAAAATAAATAAAAAGTATTAAGTAATCAAATTTTTTGAATATCTATTTCAAGTTTATGATCTTTTACATGTTTTGTATGTAAAGATAGTAAGATAAACAGAATTAACACATTTTTGTTACTGCTTCGTTAACGATGATGTCCTACTGATTTTATGGTCATCATACTGATACTTTATATATTCCTTAGTTTTAAGAAGACACCTTTAACCAATTAATATTGTATGGTGTGTTATAACTTTGGATATTGATAAGGGTAAATACAGAAAAGCGCTGTAAACACATCACAATCATTAAATGATATTGTCAATGTTATATAAATACATTAATCCTAAAAGTTTTCATTCGGAATTTTTTCTAATTTCATTTTACATTTAGCAAACACGTACAAATTGATTCGAAAGACTGTGTCATGACTAAACAATTGCGGAAATTATAGTCAGCTATAAAAGGCCCCGAAATGACAATGTAAAAGAATTCAAACGAGAAAACTAACGGCCTTATTTATTTTACTAGCTTGGTTATAACAAAGCAACATATGCATGTCGGTGAAAAGAGAACCATAACTATTTCTGATGGGATTTCATGCAACTGATCTCAGTTGAAAAAACGTCAATCTAACATAACATACATTTGGTCAATGAAAAAAAATCAAACATCATGACAGTATCACAGTTCCAATTTTTTTTTTACGAATAAAGAGTTTTTTAAATGTGATTTGTCCATTCTTCAAGCAAGACAATTGTTTTAACTATGGACACTTAACAAAAGATTGACTTGTAAGTCTACATTGTCTTTAAGTTTATAATGAGGAATACGTGTGTAAAGGGAAGAAAAGTCAATTTGTACTCCTTACAGAAGATACAAAATGTATGTTAATTTTATCTCACTTAGGCCTTTTTTTATTTTATCTTTTAAATTAAATTATGATATTGCATAAAGTATAGTAGATTCTAAAAGAGAGATCCAATTTTTATAATCAAAATCAATATATAGTGTCACTGTTTAAATATTGCAATTCTGGACATAATTTCATTATATTGTTTGTTATATTGGTCTCTTACAACATCTACTACTAGGGACACCAATTCGGCCCTGTTGACTTCAATTTGTTTGGTTAAACTCTTCCTGGTTTCAAATGTTTATATAACTTGATTTTCATGGTAAAACGTTTTAAAAGGTTGCATTCATGTATCTTTTATTTGACACAATAGATCTAAATCTCCATGCTGCGAGATTTTATGATTTTAGTCAGTGTGTATTCAAGAAACAATCCATTGTGTGATTTTTAAGAATTAAACTTTTCCAAATATATTACAGTTTTCAGTATTTTTTTAATTTATTTTCATATTCGTTTTAATGATTATTTCATAATAATGTTCATTTCTAAAGAAATATATGTAACGGATCTCAACTATGACAAAGTATTTAGTAAACACGGGGTATTTTCCTAAATACATGTAGCTAACTTAGCGAAATCAAAAACACGTCAAAGATAAAACTCTGAAAGTGTTCAACTTGAAATGATAAGAAAAGTGTGAAAAATTAATAATATTTATACACGCATCACTCCCTGTAGAGAACAATCAAAGATACTTGAATCACACAAATCAATATTGGTATCCCGGGGTGTGTAGGTTTATGCAGTACATGTAGTTGTTAAAAAGTTAATTAGTAAATATTTCTGTTAAAACATATTTCAAACTTTATCATACTACTGAGTATTGGGACGTTTAATATGTGGGGTTTTTTTCAGGGAAGATAAATCATTACTTTTAGCAGAGACATATATGTCACTGTTGTTAGTAAGCTTACGGTTATGGAAAAATTATGAAATAATAATTATTGAAATTTTAATAATTTAAAAAATCATAGCCATTTTTTCTGTTAAAAAATATAACTAGTGCAACCAAAGAACTTTATCCAATTGATGTTTATGCATGGTGACGATATATGCAATAACGATCAAGGTTATTCTTTTATTCAATTAAAATCCGAAGGAGGATTTTAATTTCGACATGCAGCCGTTTCACCAGTCTTTTGTCAAAGTTTTTCTCGGGAGCTTCCAGCAAATTAATTTTTTTCATTGTAATTGTTAATTGTTGGAAGTTCAACATAATGATTCCTTTGTATACTTTATCCTCTATCATGATTGAAAAGGGGAGAATACACAAAAAAACGTATACCTTGTGTATTGCCAGTATTTCTACTTTAATGTCACATGTAGAGTAAACATGTATATCTTCAAAATTATATTGTATATCAGAATCTTAAAAGATATAATCATACTAATTCACAAAAGTATAAGTTTTTATCCGATGACTTCGTATCCAAGAGTGTAAAATTCTCTTTTCCATGACAATTTTCAATTTTCAACCATAAAAAGACGGGAGAATTACAAAAGTTATTTTTTAAACAAAAATACCATTTTATTTCCCTGTCTTTGAAGATTATTAAAATATCCACGCGAAAATAAGAAAATAACGAATACTATTTGTTATTTAAGCAAACAGATGTCAGGGGTTCGCAAAACAATGCCTTCTCTCTATACATTAAAAGGGCTACTTAGCTATTTACGGTAGCAAATTTTAAATCAAAAGTGACGGATGTTTAAAATATCTTATTTTCATAAAATTTACACCATAAAACAGTTCAAACCTTAAAGAAACTATATTTAACCACGCGAACAAGAAATTCAAATGTTAACATAAAGTAATACGGGTATAAAAACTATTTGCCCATACAAATCTATAGTAAAAATAATCGGTGTATATGGACAATTACTAGCGCATGCGCATTAAAGACCGAACGAATTCTTGTACATGTCGATTTTAAATAATTTAACATGTATTTAATAACATTAACGGTATCAATTTTCCTGCACCAGATGCGCATTTCGACAATAATCTATATCTGTCCTATGTTTTTACTGGTTAGTAACACTGTAAAACCTGTACCTGATGCATCGAAAGATTTGCAAGTGCCGCCTTTTGAAAGCATTCCAAGCTTATGGTACTGTAGTGATGATGTCGGTCGTACACACAAATTACAGCCAGCTACAATGGCTGCATCACAATGACCTTGTCTAATGCTATGAAAAGCTTGATCCATGGCCGTCAAACTGGAGGAGCAGGCAGTGTCTACACTGAGACTTGGGCCTAAAAAAAATACTTGATAGTGTAACCGTACTAATGAAAACATACCTGTAGGATTAAGAAAAAAAGACAGAAGATAACCACAGGAAAACTCAAACTAATATTAGAAAATAATCAGACTATGCCACAAAATAACGAAAAACAATCACTTTTTCTAAATTCACAATTTAGATAAGATAGTATAAGGTCACAATTGGGAGAGAACATTTAAGTCATTAATCGATACGGGTTTGTCGCGATCTTATCGGTTTCGATGAATGGATCAGATTAGATAAGATTCACTGCAGGAAATAACATATCGAAACAACAATGCATCAACACAACATCTCGTATAAAAAAAAATTAACTCTGCCAAAATCAATAAAGTGTCAACCATGACAAATTAAATACAGCGTTTCAACTGGACGAAAGTAGATGATTGCTAGTAAATTATAAATGTACTGTTTGATGCAAATAACACATACAATTATGTTTGGAAGCCCAAGCGCAATTTGCTCAAACTCACAATTTTCAATATCAGGGAAGACAGGGAAATGAAAGATAAGAACAGTTTTTACAAGAAAGGATCCTATATAATAGATTGAATCGTCGAATGTAAGTTTCTGATAGTTTCTTAATACATGTAATATTTAAGCGGAGAATTTATGAAAAAAATGCCTATAAAATCACATATTTTATGTTGAATGGCAAGGGAAATTCCAATATTAATACTACATGTATCTACGAATTATCTAGTTACCGGTTTCCGTCTAGATCGTTATAGTATCCAGCAGGGAACCAAGTTAGAATCATTTTGGACCAAAAGTGTATAGAAATACTAGGAACGACGATATGATAAAATTGAGAATGGAAATGGGGAATGTGCCAAAGAGACAAAAACCCGACCAAATAAAAAACAACAGCAGAGGGTCACCAACAGGTCTTCAATGTAGCGAGAAATTCCCGCACCCGGAGGCGTCCTTCAGCTGGCCCCTAAACAAATATATACTAGTCCAGTGATAATGAACGCCATACTAATTTCCAAATTGTACACAAGAAACTAAATTTAAAATAATACAAGACTAACAAAGGCCAGAGGCTCCTGACTTTGGACATGAATTGACAATGACAAAACTGAGAATAAACATAAATAACTTCAAAATTTCTAAAATCTTTTAATATGAATAAAAGTTTTACCACACATCATCTAAAGCACAATATTTTCCCTAAGACAATATTTTATGTTTATTTTTTATGATAATTTGTCTCCATCTATGAAAAATGACTAGAGATGAATACGAAAGTTATCTTATTTGACATTCTCGCACAAACTGATATTCAAGAAACTTTGTATCGTTAACGGGAATCTATCCAAAAGTACATTTTGTGTTTATTGAGATAATATTAATTTAAAGAATGGAGTATCATAAAATTTTGTTTGATGGAAGGGAGGCTATAAAAACTAATATTTTGGACAATGACATCAATAGATTTAATAAGAATAATCTATCAGCTAGTACTTTAACTTTATTCAAACAACAAAGTGGTACACTTAAAATATTTGACTTCAAGTAGTAATATTTCTGCAAATTTGATATTAGCTTATTATAAAAAATATAATTTTCTTATATGAAATACTTACCATGTAAAATATTTTCATTTATAAATTTAAAAATGTGAATGTTGCATGCCTTTACACTAAACATGAAAAGTATTTGATTCAGCATGTCACGGTTAAACAGATACTTTTCATGAACTATTTTCTGAAACACTTTTACAAATGCATGATGTATGATTCCCCAGGGAAGCCATGCTTTAATTAGGAAACAGAGTATATATTGTAGTGGACAGAAATTCTCAGTGACATATTGTCCCCAAGAATCTGACAATATTCCGTTGAGAAGGACACTATTTCGGAATGAAATACTGTCCTGAACATATATATTACTATAAAATAATTTTGTCCCGCGTAAACTGTTTCAAGGGGACATTATTTTATGATGCTGTTACATATGAAAATCGTATATTTGTCCTCGGAAATTTGCACCCCCCTCCCCCCCCAAAAAAAAAAATCGATACCATTAGGCATATTTCAAGCTTTTGAGTTTTTATAGAAATATTTATGGTCAAAAAGCTATTTCATCTCTAAACATCACACATTTCATTAGAAGCATAGCACAATCTTAAATGACATAAAGAGTTATGCCTCCTTCATTTGAAAGAAACTTTGTTTCAGTTTATGTCATCAATATTAACACAGTTCAAACCTTTGAAATCAAAGTAAAAGGACAGTCTATTTGCAAACATTGTTCGATGGCATCCTATCAAATGGTAACCAAGAGTTGTATCTGGGTCAGAAGACCAGGCATCATGTGACTCTGATAGACTGCTACCAATAAAAACTCCAGTGCTTGATCCTCTCAGACAGTCTGGACTAACTCCTTGAAATATACAATGGTTCAATTCAAATTAAACGGAGCTTTTGGTAAAAGTTATATATGGAATAGCTACCAAATCACAGAAATAAAAGGCAATTGAACTTCCTGAATACATTATGAAGTAGAAAAATAAATTATGACACCGACATCTAACATTTTTTAATGTTAGTTAAAAAAAATTATAAGAATTAATATATTCAGCTACATACCAGCATCAATGATAGATTCATAGGTTACTTCAAATAGTAATCTTAATTGAGGGTCCATACTATTGGCCTGCTTTTGGTGAATACTAAAGAATTCTGCATCAAACTTGGTAATATCCTTAAGTTTTCCCATTCTTGCAGGTAGGCCATGAAGTCCTGAAAAGATAATTTTAATTATTTGATCGATGAGCACAGATCAATATATCACTAACTAAATAATTATAGATTTTTGATACACAAAATATCATAATTTAGTATCTTAGGAAATCTTGAGGCACTATTATATATCTAAGAGAAGACTTTCTAAGTTTGATTAAGATATGTCTCATCTATTTTATATGTTTTTAGCCAACACGATATATTTGAACTAAACTTACTACATATATAGATACTGAGCACAATATGTTTTTCGTTTAAATAAATTAAATGTGTTTAAATAAATTCATTGAAACAGGATTATGGATAACACATAGATGTTAAGTCGAAACCCTAACTATACAGGTATAAAACTTATTCTAGAAATTACATTTTACGTATCGACACAGATGAAAATTTCTTTCTCTTTTTCATTTACGTTTGTTATATATATGAATAAAACATAACAAGAGTCATCGTCTTAGAAATATATTTTTTCGTCAAATATTGCTGTAGTGATCGCTTTTATCAACTCCGTACAGGGATACATGAATATATCATGTATATGAACTATGACATTTTTTAATATACGTTGATTCTATTTTGTGTATCTCTTTCTATTCTATTATTTCATATTCACTCGATTATGCATTTTTGGATTAATTCTCTTATGAGATATAAGTTAAGCAAAACCGAACTCCAAGGTAAATAAATAATAAACTGACAAAATCTAACGTTATGAACCAACGAAACAAGTGAAAAATAACTGTCATATTTCTAAATCTGGAAAGGCATTATGATTGCTTCTTTTAACAATTAAAAATGCATGTTTTTATAACAGAACTTGAACTTTTCAAATTATTTTATAAGCCATTGACTGAAAAACTTACAGAAACCCATACTGAAAAAAGGTATTATGCAAACCTGACATATCTACCGATCAAATTTATCAAATTCACAGGCAGAACTCTGACAAATAAACTTTAATTCTTTTGAATATTTATGCAATTAAAAACGCCAATTTTAATACTCTATAAACATTATTACAAATTGATTAATTTCACATAACGGACTGATTTTTTTCAATATGGTTACCAAGTCAAGAAGCCGTCATTTCATTTATTTTGTGTTCTTAATATGTGGCATGTACTTGTGACCTGCAAAAGAAATTGTCACAAATGAATGATTTTTTTTTTAAAAGATGACATTTTGTGCAAATGTTTTTAGTACTCTGAGATCAACATATTATTGATAACGTCATTGGATGATTTTGAATATCGAGCCTCATAACTACTTTTGTCTTTTTAATTTTTGACACACTACAAACCGATTGATATTTTTGTATAATTTATCTATAATAAATACCATTATTTCTTTATTAGAGATGGCAGTTAAAAGTATAATATTAAGACTTTTTAATAAGAATACTTTTACTTGATCGAACAAAAACAATTATATTGCACGTTTGTATAAAACGTCAACGTCTTACAAACACACCAACAAAAGCATGACAGCCATATATTATTGCGATATAGTCCAATGTTTAATTTTATCGAATTAAACACTGGTAAATATTGATGACGTGTAATCCATTTATACTTTTCCCATACATTTGCGATATTACTGACTTGTTATCAAAGGCAAAACACTTTGCTTATAGATTTCGAAATTCATAATGATATATCCTTCTAACATATTATTTTAGCCATGATAATGTTGTAAGGAATTGACTCGTGCCTTCTTTTCACTAAAACTATATAATTACAAGTTTATGTCACTTTTAATTTCAACATGTTTATGACTTCAAAGTGCAATCAAAATTGACATTTCTGTCCTAAAGTTTCTAGACGCTCGATCTTATAGATATAGAAAATGCCCTGTTTTGAGCAATTATCACACATACTCCTTTTTAAAAGATAAAACATTGATATACAATGATGAAAAATAATTCCGAAAAGCAAAACGTGACTCATCACTAAATCAAAAAGGGGAACGCGGGGATTCTACAAAGACCAAACATTCTATCAACCTAGATAATCTACTGAAAACTTGTTTTCAGATTCCTACCTTGGTAAATACATTTTTAACAGGAAAATTGTGGATCTAATCTGGTTTAATAGTTAGCTAAACATCCAACTTGTATCTTGTGTCGTTTTTTGACAAAATTGCAAGTATTATATTAAAGTGTTGTCAACAATAAATGTCTAATTATAAAATGCATTTTCAGTTTATATCTATCTTACTGTTTGTACAGATTCTACGTAATCATGTGACTACTCATTTCCAATACATAACATAATTTGTAATAGCTAATTATAAAAGTTTTATCTTTTATATCTTCCCCAATTAAACCTTGATAAAAAAAAAATTCAGAACAATAATTAGTCTGTATACGAAGAGTAACAAGTAACTAGTAACAAAGCAGTAAAAGTGCTATTAATTCTCAAAATGTCTTAATGGCATTTAGATTCCATCACTGCGACGAGTGTGTTACGATATTTCTCAACTCGAAACAGTTTTTAACATTTAAGATCATTTAAAGCGAAAGGCTTGCTGAGCTTTTTCAATAATTAAAATTTAACTATTGACAGCGGAGAAATATCGTAATGCACGAGTAACAGTGGTAGAATCTGTTTCTCTAATGATTTTTGTTCGTCCTTTTTAAAGATTTGCAGAAACTTGTGTTTTTATATGTGACGTCATCAGAAATAGTCTCCCTTTTCAGGACGTCACAATAGGAAATTCAGATAGGAAAAAGAGATATTTCACAAGTGATGATAATTGTTTTTTTCACAAACCGCTCAAGAAATGTGAGAAAAGCGTATGCATTAAAGAAAGACACATTTCAAACCTTTTGGCCATCTTCTTTCATCATCTGTCACCATGTCATCTTTATTTATCAAATGCTGTTTAAATTCTTCAATATTGTCAGATTCTGGAAGTCTACATGAAACACCACTGATGACAACATCTTCTACTTTGCTGTTAGGTGGGCTTGAAACTGGATTCAAGACAAATTGATCTGACCCAGTTCTACTTCCTTTATTTTTACCAGTGGGTTTGTCCTCCTCTGTACCCCGTGATAAACGTTTCAAATACTGTGCATACATTTTTTAGTCCCTGAATGAATAAAAATGTAGATAAGTAATTTGTATATGTTAAGATATCACTTCGTCTACATTTTTAACCAATTGCAAAGTGTATTATTTAAGAGCTGAAAGATGAATGTTGCTATTATCGTGAGGATACACAGTTCATGTTTACCACGGGAAACCTTTGGTCAATTCACCCGTGAAACTATACTGTACAAAAAGTTGTTGTTAATCAGGCGATTTTCATCATTACTGTGAAATTCAGGTATTCTAATATTGTAAACAAAATCAAATGTCTTTGGCCATTATTAAACTGAAAAAAAACTTAAACTTATGTCAACGAAAATTCAACGGTCAAAGTAGCACAACTTCGTGAAAATGATAGGTGTCAAACATAAGCTGAAGATTTAATCCGTGGTTTAGACTAAACATAACTTTTCTAGTTTATGATCGGAAGAAGTTTGTGTTTTATCTATGTAATCGAAAAGTCACTGCTACAACCATTGCATAAACAGGCGTTCTAACGAACGTTTTGTATATTCCAATTATCGCTATTTAATTAAATATTACGATAAAATAATTAACAATAGAAACTAAGGGAACACGTGCCCTTGTCAATGTAAACATCAGCATCATCATAAGCAAAATAGCGATAAACAGATTATCATTGACTATGTAAACTCGATTACTTTTCTCACTTTCGTCGTACGGAGAGCGAGAAAATCAATCTCGTTGAGATGACCAACGATAATCTACAACTGTCGCTGTGGAAACTATCGTATGTGTTAGTCAATTTTCATAGACATTTAAACACCGCAAATAAAATAGACGATATTGTGCAGCTGCATATGATCAATGTTATTGATCGACTGAGTGAGAGAAGAAAAATTCCAGACTCAATACATCAATGGTAACAGTGGATTTACTTACTCAAAACAACATTTATATTTCATGATGGTCAAAGTCAAGTCAAAGTGGGTCTAACTTTTAAGACGCCAACATCATTTGACAGAATCAGTCTTAGCGTTGCAATATGTTTGTCTAATAGTTCAAACTAAAAAATTGGATTCGATCCATGCGTAAGGGATGCACAACATTAGTTGTCGAACTAATGGATTATCACGTCATCACCAAAAGACAAAATATCTTTTATGGTGTAGCCTAATTTTTTTACATGTTTTTGTTCAGTATCCTGTATAACATCCATGTTTGTAGATTAAGCTCAATATGCCAAATTATTGATGTAGAAATAGATTTGAAGTACACTCAATGAAATTTTGTAAAGAAATGTATAATGCGTTTTTTTGTACAGTAAATGTAACCCATGTTATCAAAAGCCGACGCTTTAATTTGGTTGCGATTTTTTTTTTTGAATTTTCTGCATACGTATTGTTGTAGTTATCACAAAATTAATCAGCGTATAACTGTAAAAAAACTAATGAGATGTAATATAAATATACGTACCATGCATCATACGCAAAACAATATGTATTTATTATCTGTGGTCGAAAAAAGTTATTTTCATTAAAGGTCCGATCAAATATTCATTATTCGTCGGGTATTTAAAGTTTGGTTATTTTCTCATGTGATCTGTCCAAGAATATAGAGATCACTCATATATTTGTGATTTTGATTTATTTATTAAAAATAAATTTCAAA
Source organism: Mytilus edulis (assembly GCF_963676685.1). NCBI lineage: Eukaryota > Metazoa > Mollusca > Bivalvia > Mytilida > Mytilidae > Mytilus > Mytilus edulis. The sequence goes on along the minus strand of NC_092344.1, from coordinate 65,212,933 downwards.
TGTCAGCTTGTACAAAAGTCAAAATCAAATTAAATTTAACTTTAAAAACGGACAATATTTTTTTCCAATTTTATTTTCGTCTCAGATTGACTTAACATGGATGATTTTTTTTCAGTTAATGCTTACAAATCTGCCAGAAATGCTCATATTCTTATCGAAATATCCATATTATTATTGTTTGAAAATATTGTTTATGATGACGTTGCCTGTTTCAAAAGCTAAACATACCTTTCATTTCATGAACACTGAAGATATGATAGTAAAGTTCCCGAATTGAGCTATCTGCAGCCATAAATTACCTTATACACATGAATTAATGTCGTAACCGTCATTGAAAAACTGATGAAAATAATAATTATAATAACAAAATGACGATTACAGTAATAATTAATTATATTTTTTCTAAAAACGTACCAGTAAACTATACTTGCTCCAATAAGGTTTGATCTACTACATTTTGACAACATATTTTGAAGTAAAGTTTATGACTGCAAATATAAAAACAAAAAATCGAAAGTGCATTGGCCAATCATATAACTGGACCAGGATATAAAACTGCCTTTAAACACTGATGCAATCCAATTAATAAACCCAAATAGACTGTCAATTATACTCCGATTAAACCAATAAATTCACTATTGTGGCGGTGCAACTTCTATAATATGCATACTTGTATATATAACTATGATCTATTTACGAATGCTTCTTAATTATCTTTATTTTAGTTAATTTTTTTTAATTTTTTTTACTTTAAATTTTAAATTTTTTATTATCATGACTTACCTAGCTATACATTTCAAAATTCAAACTTTTCAAAACGTGCCAAACGTCTCAAAGCAGAATTTATACTTATATAGCAATCATTTAATTGATTGTATGCAAAAATTACTTTCTTTTGAGCATACAACTAGAAATTACCAAATATAGTTATTGTCCGAAATAGGGTCAAAATTAAAATATTAATTGTAACGTTATATATGTCCAAAACTGTCAAATATATGTCACGGATTTATAAGAAACGGATTAATATAAGTTAAACAATTGTTTCCGGATCCTATTAATCATTCAATTGTATTAATATATTAATACCAAATTGTGTACATTATTTAACTTGAATGTTATTTTAAATAAAATATGTTTATACTTTTATCTGTCACAATATATCACTCTCCTTAGAAATTTGGAGTCCAAAATTAAAAAAATATTGTGTTCCATATTATGTTTACTATATTAATTTAAAAATGGATTTATAAATTTAAATTATTAATGCAAACGAATAATTGATATCCATATTAAAGATCAAAACAGTATAGAAGAAAAGCAATTAAAAAAATTGTCTTGAAAAAAAATTAAATATAGTATTTTGTTTTATGATTTTAAGCAATACAAAAGAACAGAATCTTATTTTTTAAATATTCGTTTTTAGTCTTCATGTTAAACATACTATTAAATGGTTTCTTTTTACACTAATTGATGTTTAGAAATATATGCACAGTGTTTAACAAAATGATGCAAAAATATATGAAGGATGAATACACTTTAATAAATCTTAAACATAATTCTATTTTTCTTATTTCAGGTCTAATTTACTTTTTAATCATTTTGTGGCCTGCCTGAAATTTTAGGTAGTCCATGCGTATATATTTTATGGCGTTCCTGCTCCCAAGGTGACCAATGCGGATATGTTTTATGTCTTTCCTGCTTCTGAGGTAATCATGGGTACATGCTTTATGTCGCTTCTGCTTTTGATGTAACCCATTCTGCTAATTGTTTGTGTTGCCCATGCTTCTGAGGTAGTTGACCTAAGTTTGCGATTTTCCAGCCGGACACAGGCTAAAGATATTGTTGGTTTTTTTTAACAATACTAGAATACCTGCATTTCACAGATATAATGAAAATCGCCTGATTAACAACAACGTTTTGTTCAAGTTTCATGGGTTAATTGACCAACAGTTTTCCTTGATTAAAACATGAACAGTTTATCCTCACGATAACAGCAATCTTCACATTTAAGCTCTTGCAAAAATACACTAGTCTAGGCATTTTTTGTTTGAACTACTGGTTCCGTCATTTCGTTTTTAAATACACCTTAACTTATTCATTGTTAATATATAAGTTAATTCAATATTCGTTAATCTGGTTTTTATTGATTTAAGTTCGTGTTGCTCATTCTTATGTTTTATACGAGGATTTTGGAAGATTTCTTTTTATCATTTCCTCGAGTTTTATTATTGACATGGTATTGCAAGATCGTTTGAAAATATTCATTAATATAAATAAGAAGATGTGGTATCCATCCAAGTCACAATGTGTAAAAAGTATACCATTATAAGTCAAAGTATGGTCTTCAAAACCTAGCCTTGGCTAACACCGAACAGCAAGCTATAAACGGCCCTGCAAATGGCTTGAGTAAAACCATTCAAACAGGAAAACCAACGGTCTAATCGATATAAAAAACGTAAACAGAAAAACACTAATGACCAACATCAATAAACGACACCCACTGAACAACAGGCTCCTGGCTTCTGAAAGGTGCAAACACATGCAGCGGGTTTAAACTAAGTAAATGCCAGCAACCCCCTAACATTGGACAGTAGTTCAACATCACAAAACAAGAACACACTATACTAGTATTTGCTTCAATTCTTTGTTCAGTTCCATGTATAAAATTCGTGTGTGAAGATTAAGCTCTATATACCAAGATGTTGCTGTAGATATAGATTTGAAACACACTCAATGCAATTTTGTGAATAAATGTATTATGCGTTTTTATTTTGCAGCGTAGATGTTACCGTGGAACAAAAAAAGTCGACTTTGTAATGTTCTTGCGTCCTATTTGGAATTTTCTACATTCGTCCTGATTGTTTAAGTGACCACATGGACTGTTATAATTACTGAATATTAGCATTTTAAAAACACGCTGTTGTTAGAACCTTACCTTTTTATCTGGTATGAACTCTGCTCCATACTATAATATGCATTACGTCTTTGATATATTATATTTATCAGCAGCTGTAACATAAGTTGAAATTTCGGACAGTTTAAATACCCATCGCCATTCAACCATATAAACAATAAACCCCACTTTTTGTATTTGCATCATAAAATATTTGACACGGTCAATGGACAAATGTAAGAGTTAACTGTTTAATATGCCAATATAACATATTTTTGATTATAAAACATCGTGATTCCAATAAAGATGAATGATAGCGAAATGTATAAAATGTGCTTTGCGTCATACTTTAAATTATGTTGTTTTCTATAGATATAACGAGAATCAATAAAACAGATGTGAAGAAATATCTGTCATACAACTGGAAAGTTTAGAACGCTATATAAGTTTATTCAAAAATACGTGTGCCAGTTAAAACAAAACAGTAAATAGTCTATGAGAATCGTTCTCCAAAAATGTAGTTGGCATATTTGTGTGGCAATTGTTTTTTGGAAAGATTATAATACAACATAGAGTAAAAAAAGTATATATGCTATTATGAACGAGTAAACTATCAATACAGACCAAGAGGTAACTACATACAAGACACCATACAGCATTCAACAATGAGCAAAGCCAATATAGTATAGTTAGTTATAATAGCCCTTGAAGGTGTAATACCACCAAATTCGATTGTATACGAAAAAAGGTCGAAAAAAATATTCCCTTTAATTTGACAGTTGTAGGTAATTAATTCTACATTTTATTGCAGTAACACATTTCTGTTTCATAAACATATGTCTTGTATATTTCAAATCACTATTGTTTTTTTTAATTTGGGGTTTCTATAGAATATTTTGTAAACTTGAGGTTACATGGTTCCTTGTACACAGGTTAAAAAAGGGGAGAAATTTGTTTGGGACACTTCCAGTGATGTTTATTTTATTTTATTTTATGCAATGAAATGTTATGTGATTTTTTTCTATAGTACTGGACAGGATAAAACTTCACTCATACCAAGTATTTCTTTATTTGAATCAAAGAGAACTTATGCACATTTTTTGGAAAAGTGCAAATTTAACAAAGACTAATAGGGGAAAATCTATGGTGGTATTAAACCTAATATGGGAAGCTGTACATGCACCTTTGACCTTGTGAGTACTCTCATGTGTTAAAATTTCTTGCTACTTAAGTGAAATATTACAAATAATAAATATTCTGAGTGGATTGAGTCTCCAAAACACATTTTATGAGAAAATTTCCTTGAAATAGGACTCTACCTTAAATCTTCAGTTGACAGAACAAGCCATACTGTGTGTTTTGGGGAGATTTTTCTCCTTATTTCTTACATTCTGCTATGATAGAACATTTTCCTATGAAATACTTTAATAAATATATCGAGCTATAAGTAAATATGATTATTTTTAATGATGGAACAACAAATTATTCACTAAAAGAGAAGCCTTAATACACAGCTATTACACTTTATTTAATGAAAAACTAACATTGACCATCGAAAACTAAGATCGAGGAAAAAATACCGGTGATTTACATTTATGGTTAAGGTCGCACTGTGGCTTATAACTGTTTACTTGCACTTCATTGTGACTCTGAGTGATAGTGATCTTTCGCCACACTTTTGCCTCATTGGCAATCATTCTAGATCCTAATTTTATATTTTAAAATAAAACAAGAAGATGAGGTATGATTGCCCATGAGAAAACTCTTCAAAAGAGAGCAAATGACACAAAATCATATTTCACCGTACGGCCTTCAACAATGATTCAAGCTTTAAATGTTTACAATATAGTTTATTCAAGAACTACTTTGAATATATTATTAAGAAGCATGACGGAATAGTGCTAGATGGAATCCATAAACTGGTGAGTAATGGCATGTGTGACAATAATTTGCAAAATGTTTCAGATAAGGCTTAAGGTTTGGTACCATTAAAACGTTTACAGCCGCTGAAACTGTTGGCACCTGTCCTTATTCAGCAATATGATGTTCAGTAGTTGTCGTTTGTTGATGTGGTTCGTAAGTGTTTCTCGTTTCTCATTTTTTTGGGCACTTTATAGCTTGTTGTTAGGAATTAGCCAAGGCTCCGTGTTGAAGACCGTACCTTTACCTATAATGTTTACTAAATTGTGACTTGGATGGAGAGTTGTCTCATTGGAAAAAAAGAACTGTCATATTCCTGACTTGGTACAGGCATTTTCAAATGTAGAAAATGGTGGATTAAACGTGGTTTTATAGCGCTAACCCTCTCACTTTGATGACAGTCTCATCAAATTCCTATATTTACCATGATGCGTTAATTAAACAGACACAATAAATAAAATAGTCAAAATATGGGTACAGAAGTCATCATCGTGTAACAATTTCAAAAGGAACAATTTAACAGAACACAAAAACATCAATCTACAAACACATTCATTGATTTGCGTGTCTGACGTCAGAATTTTTTTTACATCACATATATTTGTCGTTCAATGTACATACAAACAATTTTAAAATTTCACATAGGCAATGTTAGCATACAGGGTTAAAAAATCAAAAGTATGTAAGAATAAATTTCAGAAATAGACCGAGATTTAAAATAGTCCAAAAGTTATATAGAATTTATAAGAATCCACTAATAGTTAATTCCACTACGCGATTGAATGATGTTGACGTTTGTGGTTCAACGTATTTTTTAATTCATAATAGAAATATATCATAATTAAAAACCAATTGTTCAGAGAACCATTGATGGTCTTTCCACCAGTAAGGGTCTTTTTTATATGAAAATATTAAAATTCGGTTTTAAATGTCAATTTTAACGTCAAATGACAGCTTATTGGACGCTGATTCCAAAAATATATGGTTTCTATACAAAAAGATATACATAAGGGAGATAATTTTTTACTTCCGGTTTAAAAGATGTTATTTCCGGTATGTTTTGATAGTTTACTTGACACTGATTCCAAAAATAGATGGTTCTATATACTTTTACATTAAATTAGTACAAAAAATGGCTACTTCCGGTTTACAAAAGGTCACTTCCGGTTGGCTTTTTCAAGGTCACATTGCTTGCAACCTTTTGCCAAAAGTCCCATGGCTTTATCATGTATATATAAGAGGAAAAAACAAAGGTCAAAATCTAGAACGTTAAATTTACCTATGACCTTGAGCTCAATTTCAAGGTCATCAACCAAGGACCTCAAATCAAAAGACTCTAGGCCTCTACTTTATATTGTTAATGAGTTATATTACCATACAACTAATATTAGATATAAAAGGGGGAAAAACTCGCATTAAATGTTACGTACCCTTTTAAGTAAAATTTACATGTTTCGACATGTCGCAACTAACAATTGTGTGAAAATATTTTGTCGATATCTTGTATGATTTCTGAAAATAAGAGATAACAAGCCAAAATCAAAAATTTGAACATGACCTGGACCTTTGACCTTGACCTCATTTTCATACTTTTTGAGCAAGGGCCTCAAATCAAAAGACCCTAGGCCTCTATCACTTATGGTTTTCCAGTTACAAATTTATTTCACTTATTTCAATACAAAAGGGAAAATTACTCTCATATGGGGTCTTCGTAAAGCTTTGGTCAAAATAAAACGTAACATCCTGAGCATATAACGAGCAATTTGGAAAAATAAATTTGTCGCTTTCTTTTACGGTTGCGGAGGAGATCTGATAACAAGAAAAACAGTGTTTGGGGAGATAACTCTTACAAAGAAAAGTGTTCGGTTAAACAGGGTGAGTTTCAAAAGCGTATAGACTGTATGATCTCATATACAAAAAAACTAAGCGACATCTTTTAAAACATTTTTACACCGCAAGAAAAAAATTAGGCGGAAGAAAAAAAAAATAATCAGAACAAAATCAATAGGTCTTTCCACACGAAAGGTGGAAAGACCTAATGACATAAATTAGAACAATATCATACTGACGGGATCTTTTAAAGTACAGAGTCACGTTATAAGAACCAAAGAAAAACAAAAAGTCCTTCTTTAACTTTGTTTTAAATAAACCTGTTTATTTACTTTTGACCATAATTATTTATTCCTTATAGATCAAATTTATTCGTTCATTGTGTGTTAATTTGCGTTTTTTGATTGAGTTAAGCCTTCCAATTGATATTTTCTAGTGTATATGTCTATGTTGTGATGTTATACTATTGTTTGAGAAACTGTTTGGTACTATTAACACGTTTATCCCGCTGCAAATGTTTGCACCTGTCCTTAGTCAGGAAAATGATGTACAGTAGTTGTCGTTTGTTCATGTAGTTCATACGTGTTTCTCGTTTTTTTTTTTATAGATTATGTCGTTGTTTGTCCCGTTTGAATGGTTTTACACAAGAAATTTTTGGGGCCTTTTATAGACTGCTGTTCGGTGTGAGACAAGGCTCCGTGTTGAAGGCTGTACCTTGACGTATAATGGTTTACTTTAATAAATTGTTACTTGGATGGAGAGTTGTCTCATTGGCACTCATACCACATCTTCCTATATCTATGTTACCATTCTATTGACAGGAAATTGTTCAAGAGCCATGAAATTGAAATTGTTTGCAAAGGAAAAGTATTATAAAGCCTATTCACTGAAGTACACAAATGTCGTTTGCAAGTCTCATGGACAACTCAAAAATGCGCAAACTTGAATATTTGACCACAAATGTAAATGGCTATTTTGAAAATGGTTTATAGTAAAATTGAATCACACCAAAAGCTTTTACCCCAAAAATTACTCTTTACTATGCCATCGTTTGGTGAAGTCTTTTTATCGTTAGGGTTGTCGCCCAATTTCAATATTTCTAGGAAGATGTTAGTGTTTGCAACTGTAGAGCTGGAGTCTTTAACAGTTCGTTTTTGTGAAAATGCCTATTGCTCGTAAGGGTATATTTATTCATGACCATAAATAGCTAAAATGTCAGAAATTCCCGCTAAACATAGGCACTATCTATGTTATAAATTGGATAATATTTTCTTAAATAAATTTGGAAGTACGCGTTTCTTGATATATTTCGATTATGCAGTGCAATACTGTCAAGTTGAACATTCGAGTTGAATGGATGTGTTTCACAGTTCACTTCGTTACCTAATTTCCAACTTACATTTTAAAATGGTTGATTGAAATTAAATCTCCATCAATAAAAACGAATGAAAAACAAAGTGACGAACCTTTATACTTCGGAATTGCATGGCAGATATGTTATATTATCGTTCAGTCAAAGGGGAAGAAATCTGAAATAACAATTTTTCACTTCGTCTTTTATCAAAAACTGTAAGTATTATGAAAAATAGAACGAGGCAAATCTAAAAACAATGATCTATCATTACTAAATATAGGAGACTTGATCATGATGTTAATGGTCGAGTTGATTCGTGGTTTCGTGATTTTAACAGACATCGTCGTGAGTTATTGACCGTTATGGAATATTAAACACAGTATGTTTTCCATTTGTGAAAACAATACAGTCATCCATTCCTTGTAAATGACTTGAGCTTAAGTTTGTTTAACGGGTCATTGCAATAACAGCAGGCAATAAATTATTGCTAGTTAAATTTTGATCATATTCAAACAAAATAAAAATGATCAAATAAGTTGCAGTACCACACAAGTGCCCTTACTTATATAACTTCTTGGCATTTATGTTGAAGACAGCCATTGAAATTACCAATCTTTTTTAAAAGTCTCACAGTTCACGTGTCAAATTCCTTATTTATATGTTATGCAATACGGACCCGTCCCGGTGTCACGCTTATTCAACCTTTATGGATTGTTTATTATTTATCTATGTATCTGTTATATTATGGTTACAATTGATAGGTTTTAAAACCATAAGTTGAAAAATATTATAGAGATGACGTAATTGTCTTTCTATTCTATTCCCTAAACATTTATCGGTGAATAAAATTTGAGTGCTTTAAAATACGGGGTTATATATTTAAACATTGACAGTCACAACATATATTCTAAGTAAAATCCGACGAGATCCAAGTTCGGACGTCGAGTTTATGTATAAGGACCAATACCAGAGTTGACTTGATTGTTTTGTAATTTGATATTTAATTTGCTTTGCACATTAAATGTTGATATATATGAATTCAAATGTAAATATAATATGTGGACTTCCAATTGGGGCTTTGTTGTTTATTCCCTAGTTTATGAGTCACGACAAAGCTCGTCCTATATCCCTGTTATACAACACTGAAATTATATATTAGAAAATAACTAAACTCCATGAGATAACTGTTCAATAAATGGAAAAAAAAACACAAAATTACAGATCAGATGTGAATACATTTCTCTGCTGTAAGTCTATTGTTCTAACTGTAGATTATTTTCAAAAATCCAATGTACAGTGAATACATATTCTAAAATACAAATTACAGAATGAAATGTAAATTTTAAGATACGACCTCAGTACCTCGACACTTTTTGTTTTAACCTTTCGTCAAACAAATAACGACCAAGTATATGCCTCGAGAACACAGTTATTTTGTAGTGTATTTCTTTTAGACAATGAATTCAAATTGAAAGAATCGCACCTGCTCTATCTCAAAAAGATTTTTACAGTGTAATGCACTACTAGTGGCACAAATAATATCTAAATTAAAGACACTTCTACCAGCTCTAACTCAAAATATTGACAATTCTGTGTTAAGGGAGTCTAAAATTCAGTTTGACAGCTTCAGACGTAATAAAATTTGACCTATTTTAACCCCGTTAACTGGACCAAATCACTACTTAACATAAAGATTCAGCACCCAAACTTTTATGGCAGTGGCTATTTGACCGGCACCGGCAAAATAGAAAATTTGCGATATAGCCGTCACAGGCAAAATAAAAAAAAATCATTTTGCCGGCACTGAATAAAAATGTTGATTGATGTTATTAATAGAGAAAGAAAAAAAAAAGCTGAATAATAATTTAAATCATTTATCACAATACCAAGCAATGAAAATACAGAACAATCAAAAATAAGATATTGAACATGTACATACATAAATAATGCATAGCTTTATAATATTTATTAAAAGCATAAAAACACATTTGTATATACATCATTAAATATATTTGTTTCTAACATATTTATATAAAAAGTCGATTTTCAAATCTGTGTATTAAAATCTATGGTTTAAATATCCTACTGCTTGTGATAAAAATATTGCTATGTAAAACTGCATCACAAAACAGACAATATTAAAAGTTGTTTGCTACGAATTTCAAATGGACACATATGATGTAACATATGCAATTGTTAAAAAACCATTTTTTTGCCTTTGGAAGTTGTTTTAGACTTGCACAAGATAAATGTAGCCACTTCAAGTAGGAACTACACATTACACTGGCTACCTTAAAGTTTGAATCCGCTTCATGTGTCCATATGTTACATATGTAGATATGATTCCTTTTTTTCTCTTTAAAATTACTTCCTGAATATCTTCTCATGCATCATTTTGCAATACTTTTTAATAAATCAATGTTTACAATTGATTCTAAACAAGAGACAGTTAAAAATTAGGTCTCTTGTTTCAACTTGTTCCTCGGTTATTAAAATGTTGTTCAACATTTTTTGCTAAATCGCTTCTAACAAACCATTTTATATAAGGAATCCAATGTCATTGGAACTTTTTTTATGCAAAGAAAAACATAGGACGATAATTGTGTCCTTGGACCTATATCGTAGCTTTTATTAGTATGAAATGAAAAATAATATACTAACAGCTTAAACTTGACTATTTCTCTTTCAAATAAATTGGATTTTATATAAGCCATAAAATATTCTGTTGGTTATGTGGTAGTGTGGATTTTTATCATATTAATCATTTATATATTTTATATGTTTTATAGGTTAGTCTGAGACACCATTCATTATATTCTTTCATTTGCAGAGCAGTTTACTTAAGTTTACCTTTATTCCATTGATTGCCTATTGATTATTCATTGATCCATAAAATCTAACTGTTTACCTTGTAGCATTTACCTATTATTGATTTTACTATCAGTACTCACTGTTCACTAGAGTGTATAGGTTTTCTTGTATTCTGATTGGTTTATTAAGCCTTGCCCCCAGTTTTGGTGGTAGTTTTGAAAACAGTAATGGAGGATTGATGTATTTGTTGTGATCCTGATATATTTGTATGTTTTGATGCACTTTGTGCTCATAGACTTTATATTGTGTTTGATTAGTAATTCCATAAGTTCTATGGATTAGTATAGTGATGGAATTCATTCTGGAACAGGACATCATGACTTTATATGGTAAGTTACATTTTGTACTCTTTGAGGTGTCTTGGATTAACTGGATCCTTAACTTTGAAATGAATGTTTCTTGCATTCATTTTGGTAAGATTCCCAGCTTTATGAAAGAGTGTGCTTTGTTATATGATCTTGACATTATAGTAGTATGTTAAATTGTCAAGGCTGATGATTTTATATGAACGATGAGTGAATATTTGCAAGTGTTAATTATCATCAGGCATGTCATGTCACCTTGTGTATAGATATTGTATAAGAACTATAAACATTCAATGTTCTGATATTATGTTGATCTGCAGTAATGTTATAATAACTGTAACACAGTATGATATAGTATTTTTAGATAAATGTGTTTAATATGTATCTTGTTATATTTTGTAGGGTTTGTAATACTTATATGACTACATCATTGTTGAATAATTATCATCCTCTGAAACTCTTCTTGAGAACGCAAAGGTTCCAACCCTACAAGTAAGACGCATCAGGACAATGGCACTTGAGACTTATAAAATTTTAAATAATTTGGCTCCTGTATGTTTACAAAATTTAATAAAAATTAAACACACTAAATATTCTTTTAGATACAGCAATATTTTGGATGTACCACAGGTAAGAACTACCTCATATGGAAAAAAATCTTTTAGTTTTGCTGCTGCTACTTTATGGAATAGCTTACCTGACCACTTCAGGACTGTTAACAGCTTCTCACATTTTAAGAGTCTTGTACAGTCCTGGAGTGGAACAGAATGTTTTTGCTCTGCCTGTAGATAACTTTGTGTTACAATATTTATGCTTTTCATGTTGCATTAACAGCCTGCGTTGCAACTGAAATTTTGTTTTTTACCTTTTAAAATTTGAAAGATTTGAAATTTTTTACTTTATAATTCATAAATTATTTAAAAATTAATTTTTAAACAGAAAATTTTTAAAAATTTTAGTGCTTCATATATATGTTTTGGTATTTTGCAAGATACATGTATTATCTATTTGCTTAGAGTTAATTTTTGGTGCTGTTTCTTATTATTTATTGCATGCTGCATGCCTTGTTTTATTTGTTATTGCATATGTTTTTATATTCGGTGAAAAGCTCATTAGAGCTTATGTTTGTATTGTTTGTCAATATGCCGAATCCAAATAAAGTTTTACTTACTTACTTACTTACTTAAAGAACCCTAGACTAAGATGAAATGGACTTGTTATTATTTGACCGTCCAGAAATCAGCTCCTTTGTTCTAACAGGGGTGATCTGAGCAGGATCACCCCAGTTTGAGTTTCTTTGTAATGCATGCTTTCCTTTGTTCTGTAACATTTTGGCGGGAATGTCAAATCCACTATAAAACTTATAATTAATTATACGGAAAAGACTATCTATCAAAATTCACGAAGAAAAAATCCAGTGTATATGCTGTTATTCGAACTCAAGACCTTTAGCATATCAAGCCACGACACATACCACTACACCAGGACGACTTGATACGAACTAACAGTTATTTAACATACTTAAAGGAAGCAAGATCTTTTTATAAGGGGGGCGAGTTGGCAGACCATTATTCAGTGGGGTTTAAACCTTTTTCGTTAATAAGTGAGTTGTCAGACTGATTGTTCAATTTGACACTTTTTCGAAAGTGGGGCGAGTCGGTAATAAAGAGTGGGGCGATTTTTTTTATAAAGTGGCGATATAGTATGGGACGATTAGCAAGGCGGGCGAGTTGACATTGTTTGATACAATGTATCTACTCATCGTGTTCGGGTATACATCATATAGTAATATATAAAGTATATTATAATGGTTGTGTGGCGTTCTAAACAAGATTTTATGAATTGTAAATGGTTTTTCGTCTAATCTAAAACAACTTGGATGTAAAATAGTTATCCCACTCGGACTTGGTGTGTCAGTGTTAGATCACCCTCTGGCCTCCGGCCATCGGGGTGATCTTACACTGACATACCGCGTCCTTGTGGGATAACTATTAAGCAACGCTCGACAACATCAATATTTTTAAAAAGTAATGTAAATAAACTCATTATAGATACCAGAATTAAAAGAATGTATAAGCGCAAGACGCGCGTTTCATTTACAAAAGTTTCATCAGTGATGATTGACCCAAAAATAGTTAAAAAGGCCAAATGCAGCCAAGTTGATCTATACCTCAGATAGAAAGTCTAAGTATTTAAACAAAGTAAAGTTTTTTAAACAGTTAATTTATAATTATGACCATATCAATGATAATTCATGTCAGCACAGAAGTGCTGACTATTGGGCCGGTCATACCCGCGGGGAATAAAAACTTAACCAGCAGTGCCATCAACCCTGTGGTTGTAAATAAACTCGTCATAGATACGAGGATTCAACGTTTTATTTTCAAAAGTGACGCTCGAATCAAATAAGGTTAAAGAGGCCAAATAAAGTACGATGTCGATGAGCATTTAGGATTAAACTTCCTAAACGTTGTTCCAAATACAGCCAAGGTAATGTATTTCTGAGGAAGAAAGTCTTAGAACTTCAAAATGCAAGTGGTATCTACCCAGTAGATGGAAAATACACTCATCATATATACCAGGACTAAAACATTTGTATAAGCGCGTGGCGAACGTGTTGTCTACAAAAGACTCATGAGTGACGCCTGAATCAAATAAAGTTGACAAGGCTAAATAATGTACGAAGTTGAAGAGCATTGAGGAGAAAGAAATCTTAAAAGTTTTGCCAAATACAACCAAGGTAATCTATTCCTGAGGAAGAAAGCCTTAGTTTGTCGAAAATTCTAAGTTTTGTAAACAGTTAATTTATTATTATGACCATATCAATGATAATTTATGTCAACACAGAAGGGCTACGTACTAGGCTGGTGATGTTCTCGGGGAATATAAACTCCAACAGCAGTGCATCGACCCAGTACGTGGAAAACACACTCATCATCATAGATACCAGGATTTAAAAAAAAATGTATTAGTGCGAAACACGCGTTTTGTCTACAAAAGACTCATCGGTAACGCTCGAATCCGTAATGTAAAAAAGCCAAATAAAGTATGAAATTAAAGAGTATTGAGGACAAAAACTTCCTTAACATTCTGTCAAAAAGCTTAGGTAATCTATTGCTGACGTAGATAGCCTTAGTATTTCAAAAATGCAAAATTTTGTAAACAGTAAGTTTATAATCTATTAATTGTACCTTACGGCGCCAGTGTATTATTCAATTAAAACATTCTCCCACACAAAAAACTGATTTACGCGTACGACAATAAGTATTATTTCACGCAACGATATTTTTAAAATTGAATTACGTTTAAAAACTATGCAACAAAATTCCTGTCTTTAGTCCAATACAAACAGACAAAGTCTGGACCAAAAGAAAAAACGGTGAAAATACAAACAAATTATAGAAATATAGCTACAATGACATTTAAAAATTATTTTGGGTTTCATTTTTTCAGGCACATTAAAATATCGCCTTCAATAACATAATGATAAAACTCTGCACTCAACGTAATTTCTTAAGAGATAATAGTTCTGACACAGAAAATGTTTTACTTAATTTTCGAAAATTTGGAAGTGTTCATATTTAAAACACTATCACTGACCATCATATGCATAGGATTATAGACATACCAAACATTCATTTGAGTTGTTTTGTATCTTCGATTCAGGTTGCCTCTTACCAAAGACACATGAAATCATTACCAATTATAGTAAGGCCTTTAATCACGATTGCTGGAGTGTTTGAGCATTAGTAAAAGGGACTTGTTCCAACATAAGAAGCTTAAATCCCATTTTGGTATGCGGAATCCAAAACATTACTGTTTAAAACAAAATGACCGCCTAGGGACTTCGGTTTTCAAAAAAAGTGTTACTCATATGTTAAACATGCACATAACTTCAGACTTTTCACGTAAATAACTTTTTTCAACTTCGTTAACATCAAATTCTGGAAATGTGACACTTTAATAGTTTAAGTTTTTTGTAAACGATAGCTTGGACTTTTTGTATTTGCATTTCATTGCAAAAAATCATATTTGTTACTTGATCGTAACAGCAATCATACCAACTTTTTAATTTTTCTATGTTTAATGAGCTAATAAAAGACCAGGAATGTATAACTTTATTGGTTTTAACACCATATTCGTCATTTTCGGTTGACAATGCTCGTCAACTTTATGTGGCCTTGTAAACATTTTTTTTTATTTCAGTGATACTGATTGGTCTTTTGACGAAATGCGAGTGTGGTGTGCAAACTTTTCTAGTATCTATGATGTGTTTAATAATATTTTGAGCAGCCATGAATATATCTCCAATGTTCTACTTCATGAAATAGGGAATGGCATGCATCAAAATAAATGTGTCGGGCTCCTCGTGGCATAGAAATAAACAATCTTCATTAAAGTGACTATCTCGTTTACCCAAACAGCATCATTATATGATTATCGACCAACTATCGTCGTACGTTTGTATACAAACAAAGTGTAATCAACATTTTTTACATAAGGAAATGTATGTATCAAGTCAGGAATGTGACAGTTGTTTTCCTTTTGTAAGTTGTGTTTGAACTTTTGATTTTGCCATTTCATATAGGATTTTCCGTTTTGAATTTCTTTTTTCAGTTCGTGAAAATTTTTGTTAGTCTACTTTTTTTATAATCTGAACATCTAAGCATAAGGTGAACACGGTGATAGTTGCTAGATATGTCTTATTCGCGGCCAATAATTTATTACATAAGATATTTGGTCGAACAGCTCGTTTACGTTTTCTCGTTTTGATCCTTTTATTGACTCTACTCAATACTCTGTATTTATTAAATAAGACAATTATCAGTCCTTAAAATGGTATCATTTTCTCAAAACAAATCTCATAAATACATCGGAAAAGGGGTTTATATGCTTTGCTAATTGATATGGCAGGGGTTTTTATTGAATATGCAAGCAAATTTAATCTGATACTTTGGTGGAGAGTGCTTCCTTATTCTATTAGGTGTTCAATTTGCTTTAGTTACATGAAAAGTTACCCTGGATACGACAGTTTGTGTATCTCATTCAAATTAGTAAAGGTGTCACCCTTACAAAAACATATCAAAAGAGTCTGGTATACAAAAAATTTGGTCTTCTTTAGACCGTATAATGCCAATGTGTTCTTCCATGTTCTCCAGAGTAGACCTTTATCTTAACGTCACATATAGCTGATAAATGTGACACTATGTTACTGATGTTCAAATCTCGTAATTTGATTAAAGGGAGACACAAATCAAGCGACAAACTTAAACCGAAGGAATCGCATGAACTCCAGAAAGGGACAAGATCAGATGTGTCGACAGGGTAAATAGAAAAATAACAAAAATACCGAGCTCCGAGGAAAACTCGTAATGAAAATTCAATAATAAAACGGCAAAAATCAAAAGCTCAAACACATCAATCTAATCGTAAAAAGTAAAATCACAATAATACTGAACTCTGGGGAAATATGAAAGTCCCTAATCGAAAGGAAAAATCAAAAGCTCAAACACATTAAATTGATGGACAACAAGCATACGTATGTTGCCGGAGTCAGTATAGTGTTAATATGCAAGATCGTAACATTTCATATCAGATGCTATATTTCTGCTAAAAAAAGAATGTTGAATCATCAAACTTGAAATAGATTCTTGTTTTTTGGATTTTGGCGATCTCGTCTTTTATGGGATTTTTTTAAGAATCGGCGTAGTTCTTTGCAAATTGATGTTCTTTTATCATCTAAAACATGTAATTTGTATCTACGTTACTCATTTTTGTAGAAATAAAAGCTATGTTTAAAGAGACGATGTAGTAGATTTTACAATTAAGCATTAGTTATAGTAGTGTAAAACGGTGATGATTTTTTATATTACTAATGCAAAATTATACAGCCGTCTTTAGGTTGCACTTTGTAAATACTATGAGTACAGCTGTTTCTCAAACCACGCCTCTTTTGGGGAGATTTAGAATATTCATAGAAAATAAATTTTGTTTACATACTGGTTCCCAGTTCTGATCTGTAGGTTGCAACTAAAAGACAAATTGAAAGAGTTGGTATTGCTTTGTTTCATAAAAAAGAATGGCCAACGAAGATACAAGTATCTTGTCTTCGGAAGGGATACATCCTACTTTGTAAAGGATCACTCTGATTCAAACAAAAAAATCTCTGAAACTGACATTATCAAGATGCTTGATTTCTTGATTGACAACATATTTGTTACGTTCGGAGGACGTGTTTTTCAACAGACTATCGTCATTCTAATGTGAACGAATTGTGCCCCTCTTCTTGCCGACTTGTTTCTTTATTATAATGGGGCTGACTTTATACAGAAACTTATTAGGAAGAAAGATAAAAGTTAGCAATATCCTTTAACTCTACTTTCCGCTATATAGATTATGTTCTTTCACTAAATAATTCAAAATTTGGTGACTATGTCGAACGCATCTATCCCATTGAACTAGAGATAAAGGATACAACAGATACACTCGGCCTCATATCTTGACTTACATCTAGAAATTGACAATGAGGGTCGATTGAAAACAAAACTTTACGACAAAAGAGATGATTTCAGCTTTCCAATTGTGAACTTTCCATTTCTAAGTAGCACCATTCCAGCAGCACCTGCATACGGGGTATATATCTCCCAATTGATACGATATTCCCGTGCTTGCATTTCCTATCATGATTTTCTTGATAGAGGGTTGTTGCTCACAAGAAAGCTATTAAATCAAGAGTTCCAAATGGTGAAGTTGAAATCATCTCTTCGTAAATTTTACGGACGCCATCACGAGTTGGTTGACCGTTATGGAATAACCGTTTCACAAATGATATCGGATATGTTCCTTACGTCGTAACTACAATCCCCTTCCCTTTCATAAATGTGACCTACCGAATTAGACTATTTACCGGATTTGTTATCTCATAAGCAACACGACGGGTGCCACATGTGGAGCAGGATCTGCTTACCCTTCCGGAGCACCGGAGATCACCCCTAGTTTTTGGTGGGGTTCGTGTTGTTTATTCTTTAGTTTTCTATGTTGTGTTATGTGTACTATTGTTTGCCTGTTTGTCCTTTTCATTTTTAGCCATGGCGTTGTCAGTTTATTTTCGATTTATGAGTTTGACTGTCCCTCTGGTATCGTTCGTCCCTCTTTTGCATCTCATAGAAACATAACTTAGGAAAGTTACCAGAAAATATACATGTAAATATTGTTTATATTGAAATCTATGGTAACCATACAGTCGAGGTAGGAATAGCCCTATATTTTGACCTTTGAAAAAAAGTGTAGTGCATCTGAACTTTCCATTCTAGGCAGTTTTAGCCGTAAAGGGAGTTCCTATGGGAAAATGCATTATCAATATTTACAGAAAAGCAACATATAGATAGCTTTTTCAATCTATTATTCAAATAAAATTTGTAATTGAAAAATGATATGAAATTGAAAAATAATATGACATTGAAAAATCCTTTTAGAATAAGCCAGTATTACAATAAAATTGATCATTCTATACACACACCTTTAAGATTCTAGCTCCATTAATTAGTGGTAACATAAGTTTATATTTTTGTACTATGACGACATAATCAATTTCTTGTCAAAACAGGAACAACTTTATTTTAAAATATGCACATTGACAATTGAAACAATTTTTCAAGCTTTCCAGAGATTTCCGATATCAGCTAACCTGCGAAACTAGATATAAAATTGTCGTTTATAGGTAACCGGCATTTTTTGGGCTTCAAATATTTTATAAGTAATAGAACAAACTCCGTCCGAGCAACTACTTTACCAATGAACATTATATGAAGATATTTTTCGAATAATTGTTTTTATATTCTGTTAAAACTAAACATTAAATTAAAATTAAAATATTCAAAAGTTCTTTCGTAAGTGAAATTTATGTACGGTTTTAAAGTTTAATATATTCAGAAGATGTCAAGCAAATGAGTTATCTCCTCATCGCTTCGTACATTAAAAATTTAAGAAAAAATCCAAGTAAATAAACTCTTTGCGTAACAAAATAGAAAATGCACTTAAATCTGTAAATTGCCAACGGCAAAATAATCTGAAATTTTTGTTGATGAATTGTGCAATTAGTATAGTTGAGCCCACATCAGGCTCCGATATAACTGTTCACGTCACAATGTGTCAAGTATGATAAATTAGTATGACCCACAGGTAAAATGACGACAAATCTACTGTGTATTCACTTTTTATTACTAAATAATATCTTTTTTCTGTTTTGACACAAAAGAAGTTGTAATTATTTTTCGCGGAGTTTGTATTAGTACTTATTATCTTAATTTTGGATGAGGATGGAAAGAAATAATCATGATCTTGATATGGAGTATAGTACATAAGCTTTTGTGTCTTAAATTTCTCAATTTGCTAGAGAAAAACTTATATATGAACTTTTAACGACATGTTTTCGTTAGTTCAAAACATAAAATGGAGTCTATGATATTGTGAAATACAACAAAAACATTTATTTTCGTTGTTCTGTTTATATCAGGTTTTTATATAATTTAAGTTTTTAAAGACATATCATGTAGAACTATACTATTCATGGACTGTTAGTATGTGTAGCGTTGATAGGTTCCGACATGGTTATTTATTGTTCTTGGCTGCATGTAGTATATGCGATTATTATTTATATTGATATAACAAATTCTTCAATTATTCGTATACGATCTGTTGGAAAACCCGAATTTCGACCGCCTCGAAAAAATTGTTTAGACTTTTGTGTTTTTACAAATTGTAACCGTGGACATTGTGTCTTGGATAGTCGTACATGTTTTGCAAGCTGTGTTTGTCCTGTGAATACTACTGGAAGATGGTGTGACATCGAAATAGATGACATAAAAAATCATACTAGGTCAAGTGATCATTTCATGTCTCGCCGTCGCCATACTGCTACAAAACAAGATGACAGAGTTCCGAACAGCTCTTTCACGGATCGGTTATTTGTACCAGTAACCGATCCAAACCGATACAACGAAACATCTGAAGGAAATGCAACAATTCATAACAATCCCGAAAACTTTCAAAGTCGACAAACGTTATGGAATGAATGTCGCAATACTTGTCAAAATGGAGGGAAATGTGTTGAAAGTTACATAGAGAGTTATAATTATACTTGCTCTGATTTAAATTCCAATTGTGGTGGAGGCTTGACATGTGAACGGGGTGTGTGCATAAAAATTGAACCAAAAACTAAATCAGAAGGGAAACGGAAGAGTTTTTTTTGTCTTTGTGAATTTGGCTATACTGGTTCCTTTTGTGATGAAAGATGTACGAGAGATTGTGGACTGCATGGGAGCTGTAAAATAATTGACAAAATAAATGGCACCTCTAAATGCAAGTGCGATTCTGATTTCACTGGACCCTACTGTACAACCAAAATAGTTGCTCCAAATGGTAGGTAATATATGATCCTCACTTGTATTATTAGACACTTCGTCAAGAAAGGGTATATGATACAATTGGAATACTTCCAAATTCATGTATTTGGTTTTGATGTTATATTTGTTATTCTCGTGGGATTTTGTCTGATGCTTGGTCCGTTTCTGTGTGTGTTACATTTTAGTGTAGTGTCGTTGTTCTCCTCTTATATTTAATGCGTTTCCCTCGGTTTTAGTTTGTTACCCCTATTTTGTTTTTTGTCCATTGATTTATGAGATTTGAACAGCGGTATACTACTGTTGCCTTTATTTATCTGCACAGTATTTTTATATCAATAAACAAAATAAACATAAGAATTGCACTACAAATTATATAAGTGTGTTATAACCGAAACAAACAATATATTATCGAGGAATGTCATTTTAATACGAACTTATAGGACATAAACACCTCGCCTTAACATAAGTTCTCCTTGAGCAGTTGAAATGAACAATTGTCAATACATGAATATACAATAGGAACATACTATAAACATGCATTTACGTATGCATTGATATGTCCTATGTCATAACTCCATGTTTTTTTGTATGGAGAACTTGCTGTTCATAGCATATAGTTTCTGTTTAATGTATTTACAACTTTTTTTAGACTTTCGACAGCAGTGTATTTTGTATAGACTCCTTTTCGTTTAGATAAATGAATTTGACCTAGATATCGTTTTGTATGCTAGTATCGTTATGTTGCTGTATTTCAATCCCTTACTTTTACATCATTGGATTGTTATTACTTGATACTAATTGTGAAATGTAAGGTGCTATAAAAACAGGTGATATATTTCATAAATAATATCATACGTTCTGCTACAAGGTTGTCCACTCCCAGATGTCATATTTTGAAATTATAGATTCAACCACAATATCCTGTTGATAGTAAATTTTATCCATTCGTAATAGTTAAAGTTTGATATTTTAAAATTTAATAACAAGAAGCTTATTAAGTAAAAAAAAAAAATGAAAATATACCATCCATATAGGCTACTTTCTGCACATGTTCATGTTTAACAATAAAAGGAATTAAGGAGGATCTAGATGGGGGATTTTCATCTCTGTATCTTTTAATTCTTTATAATATTTTTGTCTATTATTTATATTCTTTGTATATTATTTTCTATTCCATATATTTCAGCACCTCGTTATTCTTTTTCTTTTTTTTTCAGTTCATTCTTCTCTATTCGTTAAATCTTTTGCCCATTATTTTTTATAGATTATATCGTAGTACCTCATTATACTCTTTTATTTTTCCTTTTGGTTCAAGGCTTTCTATTCTCTTTATTTTTTGGCCATTATTTTTATCATTTTTTTTAAAACCCTCATCTAAACCCTTATACATGTACAGTTACTGTAAGGGAATCTGTTTTTATAGGATCAAAATAAAGGCAAAAATTTCAAGTTAAGTAGTTATCACATGCCGACATTTTAATTAATGTGTGGTAAATTCATATTTAGTTTTTAGTTGGATCCGATTTAAATATGCACTGAAATGATTAAAACACTTAAATTTATTACCAATTCGAAATAAATCATAATAAACGAGATTAAGGAGATAAAATAGAAAATATAAGTTCAATAAATTATACGATAACTTCTGAAAAAAACAATTCATCAACATGACAAAGCGCTATTTTTGCATTTATGTAATAATAATACCATGTAGTTTCCTGAACGTCATTCATGACTAACATTTACAAGTAGAAATATCGTGTGGAAATGATGCATGTGTTTTTAAGGTTATTTTTCGATCAAATAGGCACGTTTTCATATAATGATAAGGCCAAACATAAACGTATGTGTGTTATATTCACACATCGTTGTCAATTTAATGGGATTTGATGTGACTGTCATAAAAGTGAGAGGTTTAGCTAGCTATAAAACCAGGTTTAATACACCGTTTTCTACATAAGAAAATGCCTGTTCTAAGTCAATATGACAGTTGTTATCCATTCGTTTGATGTGTTTGAGCTTTTGATTTTGCCATTTTCCTTTTTGAATTTTCCACGGAGCACAGTATTTTTATGATTTTACTTTTTAAGTCACCCGATCCACTCAGTTTATAATCAAATCCCTATTTTTGTCACCAATTTTCATTGGTACTATTTATGTCACAAAGTCTAACGAATTATGTATAATAGAAAGAAATGCCCCAGTTGACTACCAACCCTTATCATGTCTTTTGTGACGGTTAACCATTTTTGTCTACCATTTTGCATTTAGCACTATCAAAGTCACAATTTCTCCACAATATATAACATGAACGTGTAAAAAAGCAGAAGAAACATAAATTCCCAACTAACCATTTCTAACCATATTATTTTTACAATTTGAAAGTAAAACCGATGTTTATTTCCTACATGACCTAAAAAAGCAAAATACAGCCGTTGTTACAAAATGTGTTTTTAATTTATAACCAGTAACTTTGAATAATACTTCTATGTCTTTTCTATATCTATCATTTTCGCTGACATTTGAAAGAGATGAAAAATACTAGTTTCAGTTAAAACAATTAGAACTAAATGTTGTATGCCAGTTGTGGTGAACATTGATAAATAATGAAAAGGGACAACTCGCTTAGTTTAATTAATGAAAGTATATTCAGTTTAAGGATAGTTTAGTTGATGAAGTACTTATGTACTTTAACTATGATAAACCTGTTAAGATAAAAATGTGACAGTTGGTAAACTTACTTTGTACGTTGAATTAAATGGGTACCCAACACTTTGAAACATAATTGGCTAGTTTAATTTTCTTAAAGTTTGACAACTTTTGACCGTTTGAAAAAAAAGTAAAAATTTCAAGAAATTTGAACCACATAGTTTAAAAGAATTATTTCAAAGTACAGCCCACGTCTTTCGAATCCAGAAGGAAACAAAGGACAATAAAACAAAGCAATATTTCACGAAAACATCATAAGTAACAAATTTAAATTTAGCAGCAATGACCGATGGTAGCATTAGACGGTCCTAGCTAGCATTTACGAAGGTTCAGTTGAGATAACTTAAAGCATGCTTCAATAACCCCCTTGAAAGAAAAAAACCCTCTTAGTTATATCAAAATTGTAAAGAATAAAGTAAGAAAAATTTACCTATTTAACCTAAAATTCTTTGAACCTTTATAAGTCAGAAAGAGGCTTTAAATACTAAACGACTCCTATAAAAGTGGAATAACCTTTTTAATCCGTAGGGCTAATGCATATTAAAGAAACACTAAAAGAAGAACAAACACGTTTAAGTTCAGTTCACATATTACTCAGTAGAATTTTGTTTCTGTGATTGGTAAATTTACAAAGCGATGCTTGCAAGTTTGTTGAAACAAACTGTCAACATATACCATAATAAATAAAAAATCACTGGTGTCAACGTGATGATCGTAACTGCAATTACGATCATCCCAATATGGCGGACACAAATTTAGGGAAAAAATACAAAACCAATATTGTTTAACTTTTTTTTCAGAAGACGAAATACTGTACCACTGGTACGTGACTGGGGTGTGTGTTGCCATAGGTTCACTCCTTATTGGCCTGATGGTTATATTACCTTACTGTATTTGGAAAAAGAGAAGACTGTTTGTTATGAAGATTTTACATTATTTTCAACATTACGAAGATGATGGTAAGCTAAATGTTATGCTAATATATTGGAAGTTCTGCATTTTATCCTTTTCATTTAAAAATTAATTTGCCTGGAAGTTTCGCATTCTATTTCAATTAAATAACATCATATGATAACTTGTTTTATAATACTAATATTTACTAAAAATTAAAATTTTAAACTGAGAGAATTTACTTAAATATATAAAAGATATTCATGAAAAAATGTATGAGTGGATTTTTTTCTTAAGACCATAGCCATGTAGGTATGTGTATGACTTAACCGAAAGCATAGTTAATTACAAAAACAAGGATAGTCAAAGACACAACTGTCAACGAAAGTCCAAATTTAAAGGAACAACCATCGGTCAACATACAGACAAAAAAAATACATGAAATTACGTATAGTAATAAGCTTTAATTACTCCGGGTATTTATATATAAGGTGCAATTTGCTTTGAGCTAGTTAAATGTTAGGTAACTACTAGACAGTACTATGTGTCTTCTGTTTTTATGCAAGTTTGTTTTGTTTATGTTTTCCGTACCAATCTTTTGTGTAAAGCCATTTTTAGCTGATTTTTACCTTTTTTTCTTATGTTGTGCTGTACAGTTGTCTCTTCGAAAATTCTACCACATCTTCTGATTTCAAAGTCTATTTGGGGGGGGGGGGGGGCAATTAAAAGAGAAAACATAACTAAGGCTTGCTATATAAGTTATGAAAGGATTCTAATTCACGTTCAACAAGCAATATTCCAAAGATATTCAAAATGAAAAAAAATATTTTGTGATGTTTATTTTTCATCTATCCTGTTACATACAAAAACGGCATGCGGATTTTTATTATTTATGTAATAAGTCTGTGATTTGACAAAGTATTCCAACGCAGATATTATTTTGATTCCCATCCTGCCATTTTTTCTCTCCTACTTTCAATAACCATGGGATTGGCTTATAAACCAGCAAATGTATTATTCACCAAGGGTCGAACGCGCGACCTCCCCTGCTCTTACTATTAGTGAAGACGTTACCACAAGTTCATCGATGCGGTTAGCTTATATATCATGCAATTTGATTGTACCTGTTAAGTAATTAAAAATTCACAATTACAGCGGTTTATATGATTATAACTTGACATTCGTTTTGGATAACAAACACAAATGTCAGTACGAAGGTACAGTTTAGTAACAGACTGTCTTTCATATAAACGTATGGAAGCAGTTTTTTTTTGTGTGTTTGTGAATTAAAGTAGTACATTCGTTTTATACGTCATTCAAACGATTTAATTAAGCAAGACATGTGTTTTGAGAGTATGAACGTATGATGTCGTTTTATAGAGTGTATATAAAAGGACATGATTTGTTGTGTGTTATACGTCATTCAGAAGACAACCAAACGATTTAAACGCTCAAGTCTCTTGTTTCTACAATATGAACGTATGCTGTCGTGTTTTTTAAAGTGCGACTATAAGTACACGTGTTGTGTACGTCATTCATATGGCAACCAAACAATAAACGCGTGTTTCAAGCGTATGAATATGTTTAACAATACGTTATCGTCATTAATGAAGCTAGTTTGAAGTAAAAGATAAAACTAGATCTTTAATGAAATATGCAAATTTCTATGTAGTTCAAGTGTAAGACTTCATGTTAATATAGACAATTATGTGTTTTGTCATATTAACGGCTGTATTGTCTATAAAACACAACATTTTTTGTTTGATTGATTTTTTTCAACTTTGCCAAATAAGGGGAGATAACTCGTATAGTAGAGGATAAAATTATAATTCAACATTATGACTTGATAGACTGAGGCTTTCAAAAATCTATCGTTATTACCAAATTGCATAAATCGAGGGAAAAAATAAGACAACCAATATTTAATGTTATAATACCTATGGATGTATACATGAGGGTGTGATAGGGTTTTACAAAATAAACAATAATCTAGCAAAAATTATAAAGAATAGGGAAATTAGACAAAATAAATAAAGAATAAATAATAATAAGGTGCAAACATATAAAGAATAGAGAATAATGGGCAAAAAGTATAAAGAATAGACAAAAATGGCATAAACAAGTTAAAGAACACAGACATGCCCCCACCCCCCATTTCCCCCTTTACATTCATACCCTCATACATTACATGTGTATACTAAAGGCGTAATATCTTCCTTAGTTCTAAATAGCTGACAGTTTATATTTTGTACAATTTTTATTATAGATGGGAAAAGTTATGACGCTTTCATCTCATACAAGTCTTCAAAGACAGATCAAGATTTCGTATTGAAACAGTTGTATCCGAAACTAGAGCTAGAAATGGGATACAAGCTTTGTCTGCACTTCAGGGACTTTACTCCAGGAGATGGTAAGTTACATATTTGAAATAGTAATCATGTCGATAATAAATTATTTGTACTGTTTTGATGATAGTGTTTGAGCGGGCGACCATCATTCTGATTGTCTAGGCGGAAGACTGGAGAAATATGAAAACTTAAAGATACTAGGATGAAAATGAAAATTTTGTAACAGGAAATATTTAATACAATAGTGAATAGCACAACAATGCTGCGAAACAAATAAGCTAGCATAGCAACAAATGAAAATAAATAGTCAATCTGCCCAAAAACTCCTCCTGGTCTCTATTAGAATATCAAATGACCATCCTCTAACGATCATTCATCAGACATTTTCTAGATGAATTCCCAGTAACATATCTAAAGGATAATTAGTAATATCTTAAGTACATGTAGAAGAGATTAGGGTATTTTCTAGTTCCGTTTCAAGATGAATAACAAAGAAGATGTGGTGTTTTGAAATAATCGCGCGCTATTACTTAGAATTCAAATAAGCCAATTTTCTAAATCTTTAAGTAGAGTACCACTCCAATAAATTGTTTTAACCATGTTTTAATTTTAGAACAAAAAGTCGAAACACAAAATGTTTAATGCTAAAAACTTCAATCATGAAATAATTCGGATGCTCATTCCGGGGCCAAAAATAAACATGAAGAGTATTAATCAAATTTATATTTACTAGCTTGTAATTTAATATGTTGGATTTTTTTCTCTCACAAATTCAAATTAATTCATTTACAATTGCCATAATTATTGATTTTCAAATTCTCTCTAACAGCAGTGTATACCACGGATAAAAAATATGATAATTTTGATATCATTTGTTTTAAATAGTAATGTGAGTGTAAACAATCTACAATATTCAAAGTCGGATAGGTTTCATCAACATTCAACAAACTTTCGGATTTTGTCATCCTTGTGAGTGACACCAATTCCGTGAACACTGGCAACATAAATTTTTTACTTGCAAGCAACTTATCTTTTATATTGAGTGCTTATTTTTTTAAGTCAACGCCAAAGCACCAAAAGACCGTTAATTACATGCATAAGTTAACATACATGTAAACTGTCACCAGTACTCGGTGCACTGTTAATTTGTTTAATTTGAATAAAAACTTCACTTATAGGTGAAAAAGCTACAAATTTATGCATACTGTAAACTAGTAAATAATCTCAATTTAAATTTTCCAGAAGCGAGTTCAAATTTAACACTTTTTACGGTTTTACAAGTAAAAGGACTTCGTGAGTTGATTGTAACATTAAAGGGGCATTAACTGACAAATTCATGTTTGACGATGACCCAAATTCTCATATATGATTTATAACATACTAAAACGTATATTCAATTGATTATTATGCCTTAAAGAAACAATTAACAACAGAGGCATTTTTTATATTAAATCATTATTTCGTGAGTATTTTAGACCATTCGCTATCAAATTATATATAGAGATGACCTCTGAAGACTGATGACTTCCCATGCTTATATAAAATAAATAGTCATGCACATGTAATCGGAAAATAAGATTTTTTTTCTATTTCTCTTTCATTTCAAGTTATATACTATCATCGCTTTACATGTATGTATAAAAAGAAGATGTGGCATAATCGCCAATGAGACAATTCTTCACAAAAGACCAAATGACATGGAAATTTAAAACTAAAGGTCACCGTACTGCCTTCAACAATGAGCAAAGACCATATTACATAGTCAGATATAAAAGGCCCCAAAATGTCAAATGTAAAAAAATTCAAACGAGAAAACTGACCGCCAAAAAATAAATGAACGAAAAAAAAATATGTATCACAGCAACACGGAACAACCGCTCAATCACAAGCTCCTGACTTGGTACAGGCACACATACAATGTGGAGGGGTAAAACATGTAAGCAGGTGCCCAACCCTCCACATAACCCGAAATAGTGGAACACCAATATAACACAAGCACCAATTATAAAAGTGTTGTTTATTTCCACGAAATTTAACTGAACTAATTGCTTTAAAAGCGAAAAGTAATTGTATATTCCTTTTTTTTAAATAAATGTTTGAAACAAAAAAAAAATCATATTTTAATTGATGTTTTGTTATTTTCGTAGCTAATGCCCTTTAAATAATTATATTGCATGCTTATATACATTTCTGAGATGGTGGATTTTTGAAACCCTACTTTTATTAGAACATTGTATAATACGGAATATAAAATCCATTCCTGCAGAACTTTCTGAGCTTTTTGTGTCTGATGCTTATTACCAATTAAAAAATACATCCGTGACTATTTATTTATGTGATTACGTAAGACAGTACATTTGTTTAGAGATTATACAAATTTGAACATGAAGCAGACGACCTAGTAAACCCAAACAACTTGATATTCATCCACGCAAAAATAAGATTCTAATTTATACGATCAATGTTTTGCATACTTAATATAATTTCTGCAGTTACTACACAGTTTGAATACACATATATTAAACACCGAAGCATACGAAATTGTATACATTCCGTAAACAATCTGAATATTTAGTCTAAATTATAAGTACACATACTATATTAAGCAAGGCTAAAACATTTAAAGAATGAATATTTGAACAAATATAACAATAATTGTTAAATATTCTAAATAGAAATTTTCAGTAACAAAAAAAAGTATAAGGGCATTATCCATATACATGTACTTTGGGGCTATTTTCACTAAATAGTGAGCAATTACACGCTTTTAAATATAACGTTCGAATGGAATCGCACAAAAAACAATCTATATATTCCGAAGTAAATAAGCAAATCCAACTACAAAGTCATACACAGAAGCACATACATATATATAGTTATATAAACATAAATAAAACTTTAGTACGATTTTCTTATATGAGTTTCTCCTTTTTTCCAGTAATTGCAAACAATATCATCAGAGCTGTTGAAGATAGCAGGAGAACAATCATGGTTATTTCAAAGAGTTATATTGAGAGTGAATGGTGTCGACTTGAATATCAGAAAGCACAACATGAAATGTTAAAAATGAAACATAGAATAATTCCAGTTATACTTGAGGAAATATCGAACTTGAAAATTGACAAGAACTTAAAGGCTATATTAAGTAGTGTTACGTACATTGAATGGCCAGGCGAATCTGATTCCAAAAAGCTAGAAAAGTTCTGGAAGCAACTAAAGCTTTCAATGCCTAAAAAGCAAACAAGTTCTTCCTCGGAACACATAAGTTCAATAAGTTCTTCAGAGAGTAAGTCAACAGATATTTCATCATGTAGTGATAGTATTTCATCGAGCTACAACAGCCATGTCTCGATTCAACCGTGCGACTCGGTCAGTTCCGATGATTACTTGTCGCATCATCAAAGCTCAAAACGAATCCGGACGTTACTACGAAATCCGTTCCGATTGAATATCTCATCCGATAATTTTAGAAAACTCAATCGTGCTTGCTCAAGTGACTCTGGTATATCAAGTCCTGTGACACCTAGTCCATCTTCCGTTTCGCCATTGATTAATAAAGATTTGAATCCTTTATTACCTCGTAAACATGTGGATATTCGACACAATAATTCAAAAGGCTTAATACAAAAGCAACATTTTCAAAATCAACTGAATGAAAAGGGCAACAGTTTAAATTTGCATCCGGAAAACCATTTTGGTACTGGATCGACGAAGATACATTCAATACCGGATGTGTGCAGAACTTCTAGCGAGAGGAGAAAGAAATCGAACGGCTTCAATATTGTTGTGTCAGAAAATGGCAGCTTGTCGAAGCATTATGGGAGTATACACAATGTTAATAGTTGTCAGACATGTATTTTCAATCAAGAAGTTAGCAACGAATTTCTAGAACAAATACCTTCGAAATGTCATACTCAATGTACTACATGTATTCTAAATAGTGATGATATCAATGAAAACATTAGACAGCCAGTGTCATATGAGAGTGGACGAATCGCTGAGGTCGCCACGGAGAAAGTTCTTAATACGTCTTCTTTCACCGAAAGAACAAAAACACTTTGAGGACGAATTTGTTCAATATTTTTCTCACAAAAGCTCAAAGATTTGATGTGATTAATTAATAAAGGAAATTAATGTGAGTGAACTGTTAGATACTGAATCTGATGAAATCAGACAATACACAATGTATAGGGCGACATAAGCTTCACCCAAAAGTCCCATAGCGCAATTGTATATAAAACTTGTTTTAAAGGAGTAAGAATTAAAGTTCTGCTGCAGGCAGCTCACCGTTTACATGATCCGCTGACAATCTTTACTCAGTTTATCGTATGTTTTTGGTTTTATGGAAACAGTAGAGTGCCTTTTCCGTTACAATGCTTTTATCTACATTTAATTATGATTTCCATTTTTTATTTGAATTAAGCATTCAACTATTTTCTCTTCAAAAGAATGCATTCATACACGTTTTTACTTCATTTATTTACAATTTTATAAACTCAAATTAATAGATAGAATATGAAATCTAATCATTTTTTCCGAGCGATTTATATTGTTATATTTGTACTCATAAGAGTGTTTGTGTATGTGTGTTTTTCGTTTGTGTGTGTTTGAGTGTTTGTGTGTCTGGGAGATAGAGAGAGATGTTTGAGAGATGTTTGACTCGATTATTGTATCGATACAAATGTACATAAACATTATATCTCAAATGCAACTCGTATATTCTAATGATTTGTAATAAAGTTTTAAAACATTAAAACATTTTAATGACTTGTTATCTTCATATGATCATAGTTAGGTGGTTAAGACCTTATGCTAATGGATTGAAAATCTCGCTCTGACATTGCCGATATGCCACACTTATCCTTTATATTCTTTATTGTATTGCAATAGAAACGAATGACAAAGATATACTAATCTGAATAAAGCCAGCCCCCAGTTTCCACTAGCACCCTATTTTCTCTGATCTTTTTTCGGCCAATTTTTCTCTGTTCTTTATGTTTTACTCATTGTTTTTTTATTATTATTATTATTTCGTTAACCCAGTAATTACACCCTCTTTAAGCCGATGAGAACACTTTACCAGACTAGTGAAGTTCTTTTTTCTATCATTGCCTATTAAAATTTAAAAAAAATAACTACTTGGCCGGTTGTTTTAGGCACTTGACATAGTTCAGTTGGTCATGCCACTATAACACAGCTGGTTGATTCCGAATACCGCTGAGGGAACGAAAGTCAATCTCGATTGCAAAAAGTGTGTTTCTCTTGGTTAATATATAAAAAGAGATGTAGTGAGATATGAAAATGACACGAAATAACTGGATGTAAGTAATTATAGAGAACAATATGACCTTCAACAATAAGAAAACCCTATACCGTATAGTGGGCTATAAAAGGCCAAGACATGAAACAATTGAGAAAAGAAACAGTCTAAAATTTATAACAAAACAATTTATTGTACAAAAAACAAATATGACATATTTTAAAACCAGTTGTTGGCATGCTACAGGTTATGGCCTTCTCATATATTTTATGATGGTATGATACTAAACCGTTGATGGCCTCCGACTGTTATCTGCTCTCTTGTCGGGTTGTTGTCTCTTTGACACATTCCCCATTTCCATTCTCAATTTTATAAAGCAACAACAACCACTAAAAGATCGGTTTTAATTTTACTATTTGCTTTATGTTTTATCGACGTTAGTAGAAATTCATTAAACTAACTATGATATCTTTCATAAATTTAGAAGCGACATATCAAAAACATGTGTTCTTATCCACAAATTAATGACAGTATGCTTTACAATTTGACTTCTGCTTTGTTTAAACATGGCAGGGTTGTCAGCTTAGTCCATACATGTATGCCTATCTATCTCAACAAGTTGTATGTATAATTATTCAACATCATAATTACAGACTCAAAACCATTCATCTTGCAATGATAACATTTTTCTGCAACATCATAATTACAGACTCAAAACCATTCATCTTGCAATGATAACATTTTTCTGCAACATCATAATAACAGACTCAAAACCATTCATCTTGCAATGATAACATTTTTCTGCAACATCATAATTACAGACTCAAAACCATTCATCTTGCAATGATAACATTTTTCTGCAACATCATAATAACAGACTCAAAACCATTCATCTTGCAATGATAACATTTTTCTGCAACATCATAATTACAGACTCAAAACCATTCATCTTGCAATGATAACATTTTTCTGTAGCATCATAATAACAGACTCAAAACCATTCATCTTGCAATGATAACATTTTTCTGCAACATCATAATTACAGACTCAAAACCATTCATCTTGCAATGATAACATTTTTCTGCAACATCATAATAACAGACTCAAAACCATTCATCTTGCAATGATAACATTTTTCTGCAACATCATAATTACAGACTCAAAACCATTCATCTTGCAATGATAACATTTTTCTGTAGCATCATAATAACAGACTCAAAACCATTCATCTTGCAATGATAACATTTTTCTGCAACATCATAATTACAGACTCAAAACCATTCATCTTGCAATGATAACATTTTTCTGTAGCATCATAATAACAGACTCAAAACCATTCATCTTGCAATGATAACATTTTTCTGCAACATCATAATAACAGACTCAAAACCATTCATCTTGCAATGATAACATTTTTCTGCAACATCATAATTACAGACTCAAAACCATTCATCTTGCAATGATAACATTTTTCTGTAGCATCATAATAACAGACTCAAAACCATTCATCTTGCAATGATAACATTTTTCTGTAGCATCATAATTACAGACTCAAAACCATTCATCTTGCAATGATAACATTTTTCTGTAGCATCATAATAACAGACTCAAAACCATTCATCTTGCAATGATAACATTTTTCTGCAACATCATAATAACAGACTCAAAACCATTCATCTTGCAATGATAACATTTTTCTGCAACATCATAATTACAGACTCAAAACCATTCATCTTGCAATGATAACATTTTTCTGTAGCATCATAATAACAGACTCAAAACCATTCATCTTGCAATGATAACATTTTTCTGCAACATCATAATAACAGACTCAAAACCATTCATCTTGCAATGATAACATTTTTCTGCAACATCATAATAACAGACTCAAAACCATTCATCTTGCAATGATAACATTTTTCTGTAGCATCATAATTACAGACTCAAAACCATTCATCTTGCAATGATAACATTTTTCTGCAACATCATAATTACAGACTCAAAACCATTCATCTTGCAATGATAACATTTTTCTGCAACATCATAATTACAGACTCAAAACCATTCATCTTGCAATGATAACATTTTTCTGCAACATCATAATTACAGACTCAAAACCATTCATCTTGCAATGATAACATTTTTCTGTAGCATCATAATAACAGACTCAAAACCATTCATCTTGCAATGATAACATTTTTCTGTAGCATCATAATTACAGACTCAAAACCATTCATCTTGCAATGATAACATTTTTCTGCAACATCATAATTACAGACTCAAAACCATTCATCTTGCAATGATAACATTTTTCTGCAACATCATAATTACAGACTCAAAACCATTCATCTTGCAATGATAACATTTTTCTGTAGCATCATAATTACAGACTCAAAACCATTCATCTTGCAATGATAACATTTTTCTGCAACATCATAATTACAGACTCAAAACCATTCATCTTGCAATGATAACATTTTTCTGCAACATCATAATAACAGACTCAAAACCATTCATCTTGCAATGATAACATTTTTCTGTAGCATCATAATTACAGACTCAAAACCATTCATCTTGCAATGATAACATTTTTCTGCAACATCATAATTACAGACTCAAAACCATTCATCTTGCAATGATAACATTTTTCTCTGTCTAGTAATATTAAAATATTTCCAATTTATAAAGCGAAAGGTAAATTATAAATGACCATATTTGTACACGCAAGGTTTTTTGATATCACGCTTTGGTAAGTGTAACGCCTCAATCATAAAATTTGTATATATACATTGTTTAAAATGTCATAGAAGATGTATGAGCATTACGGTGCTGTACATTAGTAGAAAGAAGATTAGAAAAACAAAGATATAAGAGTCCTTTTTTTGCCTATATGAATTTTTAAATTATGATTAACATTTCTGCCTGGTTTTTTAATTGCGGCAATGGAAAAATTTAAAACGAATGGGGGTTTTACGCGTCATGTCATTATACATAAAGCTGTGAAATTCCGAAAAAAATGTTTCTTCTCTATGTATAAGACGTGTTTTCGTGAGAAATAAAAAAAAAAAAAACTATATACATTGTTTTTGGACCTATAAATATAGAGGGTACCATGCCATTTTCGAAAACACGGTTTTCTATTCTCAACATATGATATTCTGTTTTTCATGGGCTGTATTAATTTTTCGTCTGCCTTTCATTTCAGTCGGTCAATTTTGTAGAACAATCACTATATTGAGCTATGTAAAGGACATCACCTTAAACATCCATGAACCATATGTTACTGGACATAACTAAAAGAAAGCAAACCATCTGATTAAAAAATAAATTATGCAGACAATAATACACTAAAACACCTGATTTTGTTTGTTGTTTGTTTATGTTAACCACAACAACATGTTTTTCATTAGATCGCAAAGCAAACTATTATAGATATATTGCGGTAAAACAAATACAGTGTGTTGAAGCGATACTAAACAATAAACGCTCAGAGGCATTCACAATCGAGACGCTCAAAGTGTAAACAATACCATGAAACGCGTGTTTTTATATTCGAATTTGTGTCAAAGAAAGAAGATGTGGTATACAAGTCAATTTGAAAGCAAAACAAAATCAAAAGAAACACCAAGAAACTGCTACATGTTGATGTACATGTACATACATGACATGAACTATTAACATTGTCTATAAAAAGTTAAGCTCTTACATCGTCCCGAGTTTAGACAAATAAAGTGATGAAAAAAATATCAGACTATCAATGATTTGTCTTCCGACGCAAATTCACTAAAATGATAAAATCACAGATATGACATTTAAAGATCAACACGGTAGTGGCTTCTGAGTTTGGAATGACACAGATCACCTATATTAGTATACATGTGTGTTTTTGTTCACCTACAATTTTTCTATATGCAATATCTATTTTGATATTAATTTTTTTAGAAACAAAACTACAAAAGAACCAACATATTTGGTTTGGCGACAAGTACGTATAAATGTCTATCGGAATTTTATGAAATTAGTATGTAACTAGAGCCCAAAGAACTACACTTGAAAATAGAAAAATTAGATTTGCAATTGTTGGAATAACTGAAATATGGCTTTTTAACCATGGGCTCAGCCTGTGTAAAGAACTTTTCAATGAAACATATTTAAATCATCGTAAACACTTATATCACTTTAAAAATAACCCTGATTTATGTTTCAATAAATGGAAATTCAATCATCACTGATATAACATTTCGAAACATTCAATTTTTTGAATTGTACATTGAACTCTTTTATTAGACGTATTTCGACAATACAGATTCACTAAAAGACTTGAATAATTTAAACAGCGAAACCCGATTTCGGTGGCTCCCCTCATATTATAATAGTAAATTTTAGAAATTCAGTAAGACAGGTTTTTCCAGAAAAGGCAAATTATAGTCAAATAGCGATATCGAGTTACGTGCATCATTTACATTAAATGTGTACTTCTTTCTACATATATTTCATTTTCTAAAAGTACATAACATATTTTACAGTTTTTCGATTTTGATATGGATTTCCATATGCTCTAATTAGATATAGTATGAAGATGTGGTGTGAGTGCCAATGAGACAACTCTCCATCCAAATAACAAATTTATAAAAGTAAACCGTTATAGGTCAATATACGGCCTTCAACACGGAGCCTTGGTTCACACCGAACAAAAAGCTATAAAGGGCCCCAAAATTACTAGTGTAAAACCATTCAAACGGGAAAACCAACGGTCCAATCTATATAAAAAAAAACGAGAAACGAGAAACACGTATAAATTATATAAATAAACGACAACTACTGTACATCAGATTCCTGACTTAGGACAGGTGCAAACATTTGCAGCGGGATTAAACGTTTTAATGGTACCAAACCTTCTCCCTTTTTCTGAAACAATAGCATAACATCACAACATAGAAAACCACACGATAAAATATCAATTGGAAGGCTTAACTCAATCAAAAAACGTAAATTACCACACTATAAACGAATAAATTTGATCTTCGATACCTGAATGCAAATGCACAGTTAATAAAATATTAGGGACAAACAGACAAGACAAAAAAGCAAACAAAAAAGTCCAAACAAAGCCATGGCAAAACACCACCTTGAAATATTTAACCCTTCGAAAATAATCACTTTTGAAAAAAAACGGTTTTTATAATATCTACAAGTAAATGAAAAATTGTCGTTTTAGGTATACTACTTCTGTGTATAAAATTCTTCCAAAAATAAGGAATACCAAGAAAGTTATGTCATATAAATACATAATTTAACACTAGATACAAATTGGGGTGAATATCAACAATAAAACTATACAATTAGAGCTAGCTAAAACATCCCTGTACAGATTTAAGGAGAATAATCTTGATGTTCATACAAATGTAGTACGAAGAAGTGAAAATTAGTAGATATTCCATATAATCAAAGCTGGTATATAGACAAGATCCATATTAATATAAAATAACAAAAAAACATTATTAAAAGTATCAACAGTTCGAATTAACAAAAAACAAATACGATTTGAGAGTACTCGCAGTTACTGACAGCTAGTTAAAAGCCAAAAACCATTAATAATTTTTAAAAAATCATGCATCAGAGACTAAAATTAACTAAAATACATCACAGGGATTTAGTATTTTAACGTAATTGCTTGCAAATTATTGTTAAAAAAAAATTTGCTGTTTTTTTTTATTTTTTGTTTCGTTTTTCTGTTTTTGCATTCTCATACAATGCAAGTGCTTACTGAATTGTTTAATTGATGCTTTTTAGTTTGTTAGTATTTTATGATATCTGCTGGTTTCCTATTCAACACACACACATGTAGAGGTGACGCCGCATGAGCATTGGCCTGAAGTTTAAGAAATCAAAAATATTTTGCTTTCATTATGTTCGCATACCTTTTTTTTTATTATTATTTATTAGTTTTGCATGCATAAATTTTATATGATAGTCGGGTGGAGATCTCATCAAAGCTCATGTTTTCTCTGATTTTGTGTACAATTGTGCCGACTTTGAATACACTTTACTAACTTACATTACTTTGTTTTATCCCAAAAAGTAACAAGACGCCAATGCGTATCAATATTTGTCAGGGAAAGAGAGACATCACCATAGTTTAACAAAAATAACTAAAATAATCACCAAAAGAAAGAAAAAAGAATTCCTTTTATTGTTTTAGTTTTAATTGAGCATTATTGTGTTACAGTAGTTACATGTAACAGTCTTTGTGTAAAAGATAGTCAAAATTGATAAATCTTTAAATGATTATTCATTGTTTCATTATGTATACATGTACCTACATGTACTTAAATGTTTTATTTGTTTTATATGTTGTTGGTTTTGGTTTTTTTTATAAATGGTTATCTATCAAATGTCTCAAAAATGTTAAATATTCACATAATGAATTTGTTTAAAATTTGAAAAAAGGCACGGCGAAAAATGTCATAACCTTTCAATTTTACATAATTTCATAAATTGGTCGTTTTAAACAACAAACATTTAAATTTTTCTAGAAGAATTGAGTAAAAAAATCAAATGTTATGCTACAGTTTACATAATCACATATAATTTATGTTTTCCTTTTTGGGATATACATGTACCTAATATAGGGGGAGGCTGATTGAACGCCCGCAAACTTGTTTAACCCTGTCACATTCTGTGAATGCTAGTCCCAAGTTAGAAGCCTGTAATCAGTGGTTGTCGTTGGTCTGTTCTATATATAGTTACTTAGTTTACGTTTATTGTTTTTTACACACACCATAGTTTTTGCGTTCGAATTCTTTTTACAATTGCCATGTTGGTCCTTTTGAAAGCTTGCTGTGCGGTATGGGTTTTGCCCGTTGTATAAGACCATATGGATATGGTATATAGCTGTTAACCTCTACGTCATTCGATATCTAGTGGAGAGCTGTTTCATTGTTTACCATACCACATCTTCTTATTATGCCTTCTTATCTTCGTACATAATTTGAGAAAACTGTGTTGGTACATGCATTTTATTAAGAGAATCAAATGTTACGTCAAAAAGACAACAACTGGACGACACGAACAAATCGAAAGATGGGTAAATGTCAACAAAGTTACGATATTCAACAAGTTATAAACACAGGAACATTATGACCCTTTTTTTGTTTCTTGGGATTCATATTTTGGGAAAGTACTAAAGAGATGTTATATCTGCACATTATAAAGTGCAACCCGTATGACAGAACCGCCAGACATTAACCTTTACAGAAAGGACTTTAAACTAAAAAGTATGGTAATGTTTGAAGTTTTATTTCATATAAATGAGATAACTTTGGAGACATATAAGTAATTAGTCGAGTGCGTGATGTCATGTATATGCAATGTTTCTCATGTCGATGTACATTTCACCGCGGGCTTTAGCAGAAGGTCATTTAGTTTCGTATAATAAAGTAATATTGTAATAAAATCCAACCCATCCCTTCATCCATCATTTTTAAATGTGATTGTTTTTTTCTTTATTCTGTTTTATTACTTATGTAACTTTTAAATATAATGACATGATAAGTTACACTGGCGATGTTTTTCTAGAAGGACTATTTTTTGTCCAGGCCATGTAGTGAGAGCGTGTTAAATTTTATTTATTAGTTTATTATCGGATGAAAAATCGATTATTGATTATTGTTTGGTGTTTAACGCCATTTCCAGCACGCTTTGATATTGTATGGCGTATAGGTTTTGTTGGTAAAGTAAACCCTTGAGTAATCCTGGTAAGATCTGAGACGAACGCACCTTGTCACGAGCGGGACAAGACAGTGTTGTCAGGCTAGTGGTCACTCTTGATTAAAATTGAGAATAGAAATGGGGAATGTGTCAAAGAGACAACAAACCGACCAAAGAGCAAAAACAGCCGAAGGCCACCAATCAGTCTTCCAACACAGTGGGGAAAAACGCACCCTGTGGTGGACTTCAGTTGGCCCCATAAACAAAAAATGTGTACTAATTCAGTGAAAATGGACGTCATACTAATTTCCAAAACATATAAATGAACTAAAATGAAAAATCGTATATGACTAACAGGGACAGAGGCTCCCGACTTGGAACAGGCGTAAAAATGCGCAGAGTTTAACAGGTTAAGTGAGATCTCAACCCTCTTCTATACCTCTAGCCGATGTCAGAATAGGTGACAAAAGAAACTAAGCAAAATGACATTGATACATGAATTAACAAAGGACAATTAGCAGTTACTGACATGCCAGCGCCAGACCTCAATTAAACTGATTGAAAGATTATGTCTTCATCATATATGAAAATCAAGCACACTCCCTCCCGTAATGGTTTTAGTATCATACCATCATAACTTATATGAGAGGAATATAGTCCGTATTGTTCCTGTTTTAGAATAAATGTGTTTATTTCCGATGCAAATACCCTATAAGTGAATAAATTTCAATACCAAAATTACCATCTTTAATGACCTGACAACAATATCGTAACAATATCCCTTCTGAATAAGTCTGTTTAAAGGTTTGGTTAGCTTTTTAGGTTGAATGTCGACATTTTTGTGCTTTGTAAAGAATATAACCATAAAAAGTTTAAATGTGAAATACTTGAACATGTAAGATGAATGGATGTTGATTTATATTTCCGAATGATATCTTTGTATCGATGATAAAATGAACTGCTTAGACCACCCCGCCACTGAGGCCCCCAAAATAAAGATAAAAATATTTATCAGTTGTAAGATTTTGAAAAAGTTGTAAAAATTTTTTAAATTGTAAAACACATATGATAAGTTCAATTGGCTTATTATTCAAGAAAACCTAGAGATATCTAGACTTATCGGTTGTTCCACTGTTGATTATCTGGTTGTCATTATATTTATATTGTAAAATATCAGCTGCTCGACACAATATGTAGCCTTTCTTTTTGAACGTTTATACTAAAGTACTCATAATCAAATAAAAAGTTTGTATACTTATAGATTGTATGTTAAATCATCTTGTCATTTGCAAATGTTTGATGTTCTATGTTTTGTGTCTATTTTGTCTCAAATCATATTCGTTGATTTATATGACAATTAAGTATATTTGTCCTTCCGTATTAGACTATTATATATTAAGAGTTTCATTTGAACGAGTTGTTTACCTTTAAAGGGTCAAACATTTTCAATTAAATGCTGAAATAGTGAGAAAACAAACTAATTTGAGTGTACTTTATTGTGATTTTAAAATTTTAAAATCTTTTATTTGAATTAAGTCTTTTGCAAAGTTTCAATTTTTTGATATCAATAGTTCTTGTTCATTACAAATGGGCTGCAGTCAACAGCCTGTAATAAAGTAGTTGTTGTTTGTTGCTTATGCAGCCTGACTGTATATATTTTTTTCTTTCCAAAATCATGCATGATCCTTTAAATCAGTGCTTGTCGTTTGTTGATGTACAATGTATACCATACTCTAAATGGTCATTATGCACTCATACTGCCATTATGTTTGGTTGCTAACACAGTCTGTTTTCTATGTAATTTGACGTTTCCTTTTTTGTGGTTCAGTGTGTTTATTGTTCCCTAATTCTCTTATATTAAATGTGTTTCCCTCGGTTTTAGTTTGTTAGCCGGATTTGTTTTTTGATTAATCGAATTATGACTATTGAACAGCATTTATTTTGCAACCAGTCTATATTTGGCAAAAAAAAAAAAAAAAACTTGTGCTTAAATATTAAAATATAAAGACATTCAAATTGATAAATGTCAAGTGAAGTATGGCATTGAATACTAGTAGTAGTTTTTCGTTTTTTTTTCAAATTTGATCTTAGGTGTATTTATTTTTTGTATAAACTTGTATTCTGAGGAGTACCGCCGTGAGGTATGGGGTGAAAGAGTACAATAGCACACTGTATTGGCACAGATACATAAAGAAGCAATTGTCTATCCCGTTCTTCTACTAAATCTTATTGAAGCGATTCGTAAGTTAGATATCAAGTATGTAAATGAGTTGACAAAGTGAACTATTCAGTTTCAAAGCAAATATTACCATTACAAACACGGAATCACCGACTAGTCGCATTGAGCAGACGTAACCGGATGCAGCGGATTGATTTGACCGAATTACGATAGAGTTAGATCAAAGATTAGAGTAAAATATAAGATGCTCATGAAATTATTGCCTACACACGAGTAAAAAGGGTAACTGTTAAAAATAAACCTCAGGACGGACAGACTAATTTGTCGTCAATCTTTATACATGAACATCAAAGGAATTTTAAATCAAAATTTATGTTTGGCCTGCAATGTATACTGTGAAAAGCCTCCAGCTCCATTATGAATGTAAATATTTTTTTGTAATGAAGAAATATATTTTAACATGTAGGTCAAACTCAAAATAACACTTAATTAACATTAAATGTCATCGATCTATATATGCTTACAGCTATAATATAGCTATAATAAAGTGCAGGCCTGATTATGATTGAGTGTCTCTCAGAACACTGAGTGTATTAAGTACATGTACATGTATGATGTGTGAAAAAAACAGCTACTTAACTTTAATAGTAACTACATGTATGTTGGTTGAAATAAGTACATAAAGAACATGACTGATATACTTACTAATAATGTTTCACGACCTAGAGACAAGAGCAAGTTAGCAATTATCAAAAGCAACAAGCTATGCCTATCTAATATACAAACTCTTTAATGCCTAGTACAATCTTGTACACCCAACAAAAAATATTAACATACACATGTATGTTACATTAATATAATTATGCAAAAGGTACACCATAATCAAGTAGTAAGTTGAAACTTAAAAAAAACTACCATTAAATAATTTGGCGATGTTTTTTTTGTGGACTAAGACACTTGAAATCGTGTGCATTGCGGTTTTTTTTTATTAGACTCCATACCGATTTCCAAAATGGAACTAATAAATTGCAAGATGTGTGTTTTAGTTATTTGTCTCATAGTATAAAGGCAAATCTTGTATATAATTTATACTGTAAGAAAAAAAACAATGCGTCTTTGAAATTTTACATTTCATCAAGTTCATCTTCCTCTTGCTCATCAAATTCGTCCATGTCATCTACTGTTGCATCCTGATACTGTTGATATTCAGAAACTAAATCGTTCATATTCGACTCCGCCTCGGTAAATTCCATCTCATCCATCCCTTCACCAGTATACCAATGAAGAAAAGCTTTACGGCGAAACATAGCTGTAAACTGCTCAGAAATTCGCTTAAATATTTCTTGAATTGCTGTACTGTTACCAATGAAAGTAGCCGACATTTTCAAGCCTCGAGGTGGAATGTCACAGACAGCAGTTTTGACATTGTTTGGAATCCATTCAACAAAATATGAACTGTTTTTGTTTTGAATATTAAGCATTTGTTCGTCGACCTCTTTCATTGACATTGGTCCCCGAAACATGCATGCGACAGTCAAATATCTTCCATGGCGAGGGTCACAAGCAGTCATCATGTTCTTAGAATCAAACATCTGTTGTGTCAGTTCCGGTACAGTTAGTGCACGATACTGTTGACTACCACGTGATGTTAACGGTACGAAACCTGGCATAAAGAAATGCAGACGAGGAAACGGAACCATATTGACGGCTAATTTCCTCAAATCGGCATTTAATTGTCCTGGAAATCTGAGACAGGTTGTTACACCCGACATTGTTGCCGACACAAGATGGTTTAAATCTCCATATGTGGGTGTGGTCAACTTCAATGTTCTGAAACATATGTCGTAGAGAGCCTCGTTGTCGATGCAGAAAGTCTCATCAGTGTTTTCAACAAGCTGATGAACAGATAAGGTTGCATTGTATGGCTCAACAACGGTGTCTGAAACCTTGTGAAGAAAAAGAAAATGCATTTGATATATATTGAGCACATTGCCAAATTTTACTAACATAAGTATCATCCCAAAAACATTGTTAAAACTGGTTTTATTAATGTCCTTACTAACAGGATGTTTTGTTCCTGCAGTATATTGTCTTCTCCATGTAAATTAATCGATGGGTAATCTTTATTAAGACATGTTCTTCTTTTGTTTAGTTGGTTTGCTCTGATACTGAGGTCTAAGCACATATGCTTAAACAATTTTATTTACGTATAACCATGTTTGTAAAAGCTGTCTGTATTCCATACCAAAACTCTGAGAAGGAGTTGCGAATCTTTTGGCCACAAAAAAATCAAACGAGATCCTTCTTATCAGATGCAAACAACAAGATATAGCCACATCTATAATGAAAACACGCTTTGGTTTGTTTGGACATGTCCTTCGAAAAGACAAGAAGGACATCACAAAAACAGCACTCACCTAGACCCAGAAGGTAAAATAAGAAGAAGACCCATAATGACATGGAGAAGAACTGTTGAGAAAGAAGCTAGTAAACATCAACAGACATGAGGTACATTACAGATAACTGCCAATGGC
The DNA here is from genome assembly GCF_963676685.1 of Mytilus edulis. NCBI lineage: Eukaryota > Metazoa > Mollusca > Bivalvia > Mytilida > Mytilidae > Mytilus > Mytilus edulis. Next base: position 65,168,722 of record NC_092344.1, on the reverse strand, counting down.
CAAAAAAAAGTGGAAAATCGTCGTTACTGCCCTACACGCTTATGACGTACAAGGGCAGTAATAAAAAGTAAGTAAGGTTTTTACTTCCATGAGCAACACGGCGCGTGCAATATGTTCAGCAGGATCTGCTTTCTTATCGAATCACTTGAGATCATCCATAGTTTTTTAGTTCATGTTGCTCGGTCTTTACTTTTCTATATTGTGTTTAGTGAACTATTGTTTGCCGCGGCATTGTTAGTTTGCACGAGAGAATCTAAAATATTATACATGTTTATTACCTTTGGCGATGGCATCACAGAAAATGTGTTCATTATCCTGTCGGGATATTCTTCACGGATTTTACTGATCAATAATGTTCCCATGCCAGATCCCGTTCCTCCACCCAAAGAATGCGCCATCTGGAAACCTTGTAGACAATCGCATGTTTCCGTCTCTCTTCGGATGACATCCATGACAGTATCTACCAATTCGGCTCCTTCCGTGTAATGACCTTTGGCCCAGTTGTTTCCAGCTCCTGACTGACCAAATATGTAGTTGTCAGGTCGAAAAAGTTCCCCAAATGGACCCGATCGTACTGAGTCCATGGTTCCTGGTTCCAAATCGAGTAGAATTGCTCTAGGAACATATTTGTTTCCTATAATTATATGAATAACAAATTAGGTTAAAAACACACCAAAACCGTACATTTTTTAATTTCTTTTGGATATTTTTAACATGTTTGAATTCCCTGCGAGAAACATGTCATGCCTACGGCAGCAGTCCTTGAGCGCCAATTACTGTTTTCAGGGGTATCATTTGCGCCAAATTTTGTTTTCCAAATGTATCAATTGCGCCAATATTCGGATCCCATTTGCGCCAATTTACCTGTACACATATCTATCATAAATATTAATGATTAATATATATTCATTCTTATTTCTGGCTTAAAAGGTATCATATGTTCGGAGATATTTCACCATGAAGATGAGCATCAAGAGAGAAATGACTTAAAATGCATTAGATAGTCAATAAACAGGGAGAGAATATAACGTCTTGCTTTGCTGAATATGTAATAAAGATATGCCAATAAAGAAAAAACAGAAGTCCGAAAAAAGGAGTAGGAAAGTCATTTTTCTTCTAATTGGTAAAATCATATGTTTTATTTTTGGCGCGAAATGATACCATGTAATTTTAAAACATGTGGCGCAAACGTAGCATTGGAGAAAAAAGTTGTGGCGCAAGAGGACGCATTTTTGGCACAAACAGATCTCTCCCATGCCTATTAAGCATCGAGTAGAACGCCACATGCAGGGTGTCGGCTATGTTTAATGCAGCTCGGTAAAAACGTTGTAAAGTCAACCTTGTTTAAGGAAGTTCACAACGAAGTTTTACCCTAAGATGCAGTATACATGTGTATCTAACTTGAATTAAGAACTCGATTATATGTTTAATTTCTCTCGTTTAGCTTGTTGGCAAGCTACACAAATTGTTAACATGTAATTGTACTTGTTTAGATTTTGTTTTCTTTTGAGATCGATGTTGTATACTTATTAATAGTAGTCAAGTTCAAATATAAGAGACAGACTATTGTCTACTTTGTGAATGGAATTTTCTTAGTCATGCTACATGTACCATACTTCCACCTATCTCCTACTGTTACTTAATCATATATACCTCATGATTTTAATTACGGTTTCAAGACATAAAACGTGACAAGATTAATGTTAAAACGTCTAACATCATGAACATATCACTTACCGCTTGCCTCGCTAAAGTAAACACTGATCCTCTCAAGTTGCAGGTCAGAGTCGCCATGATAAATTCCACTAGGGTCTATTCCATGTTCATCCGAAATTACCTCCCAAAACTATAGAAATAAAAAAAAGATTTATAGTGTTATATGAGGGGGGGCAAGGGGGGTCCCAATAACAGCAAAACAACAAATTGATTTGACTTATAACAGATAACAAGGAATTAAAATGGACAAAAACAGATAACAGTAAATGAAATATTAAAATAAGTCGGGACCTTGACAAATCCAGTATTTCTTATTACGGGTATAATCCTTTGTAATGAATTCCATTTTCTATGAACATGTTTTTAAAATTATGTATCTAGAATGTGTTTACTACTCAATATATTTTTATACGCTCGTTTACGGGACGCATTATGGAATACTGTTGTCCGTCTGTCGTCACCATGTCGAACATTAACCAATTTGCATAAAACTTTGGGAAATTGTTTATATCTATTGACGTGAGCTCCCCTTCGTATTTCATAAATTTCAGATTTTAAGTTTCTGAGTAATGGGGTTTTATTCAATAAAAATGGTGGTATTTTTCAGTTTTCTGATAATATCTCAAAAATCCTTTCACAAATTTACAAGGAATTTTTGTGAATTGTTACTATCTATTGACATGAGCTCCCTTTCAATTTTTATAAATTTTAGATTTTACGTTTCTGAGTTAAGGGGTTTTGTTAATTAAAAAGGGGGGATTTTCTAGTTTTCGGACATTAACACAAAAACGTTTTCAGCAGTTCTCATGAAACTTTGCTGAATTTTTAATAGCTATTGTTGGAGGCGCCTTTTCTATTTTCAATAATTTTAGATTTTATTTTATTGAGTTAAGGGGTTTAATTCATTAAAAAAGGTGGTATTTTCCAGTTTTCGGTCAATAACTCAAAAAAAATTTCAGCAGTTCTCATGAAACTTTGGTGTATTGTTAATATATATTAACTGAAGCTCCCTTTCAATTTTTATAAATATCTGATATGACATAAGGAAGTTATCGAATATTTCAAAAAGAGCGACGGGCGTATCATGCGCTCATGGCATAGCTGTTTATTTGTTAAAGAATACATTTTTCAGCATTTATTTTTATACAGTTATAGAAACTCACACATGCTTGTAATTTAAATAGTGTGTAATAAAATTGAGAATGGAAATGAGGAATATGTCAAAGAGACAAAAATGATATCTAGTAAATATTCAAGGGCTGTTATGGTATTCAATTCACATAGTTTTTGGCGTTTGTTGCTACTAAAAAATGACCTAAAAGAGTTTGAAAATATATATTCGCATTCTGACTTTTTATAAATGCCCATTTAATGAGGTGTGTGAATTTTTCTTAATAAGACTATGAGGCAAAGTGGTCAGTATATAAGGTTGAAAAATCAAAAGCACCAATTATAAGCATGCAGTTTATAAAGTACCTCGAACCAATTTTGACACTCCAAAAGTAATTTATTCCATTATTTTCAAAGGCTCAATTTGAGCAATTTTTTATCAGGCTATTGATTGGACCAAGTGTACTAGTAAGTAGAATACATAGTTGAGTGGGGAGCAATGGCTTGAAGACGAAATAAATCTTTGTTTGTAATGAGCTATGTGCTGCTTCGGGACCCAGTACATGGTTGGAACTTTCATTGTACAATGTGTTTGGTTCTGCTTTGAAAAGAATCACAGAGCTGAGTAAATGTACCATATTATATAAAAGGTTAACTGGTTGTAAGGACCTAGTCCTTAATTGAGATTATTGTCAGATATTCCTGGCCATATGTTTTCCTTTTTGTCATATTAATAATTGTTCTGATTTAATATGTTGATACGGGAAACAAGGAACATTATCCTCATACAAAAATAATAAGATAACTCTAAATACATGTTCCAAAAATATGGAATTTATTACAAAGGATAATCATAAGATATACTGGAATTGTCCTGGACCTCACTTCTGTAATTGGTATATGTTAATGGAATCCTTCTCCGAATACGGGACCAACATATTACTACTAGTGGTAGACCCCAATGTCCAATGATTTTTAATTTCTACCGAATATTGGCGGTCAAAAAAATTCTAACATTCCAATTTTCAATAACAGTTAACAGCAAATACATTATCACAATAACAGATAACAAAAAAACTTAAAGCCCAATAACACCTAACAATGAATAAGACAATAACAGCTAACAGCAAATATATTTTCAGAATAACAGATAACAAAGAATTAAATTGCCCCATAACAGCATAACAGTTAAACCCCTTGCCCCCCCTCTTATATGATTTAAGACATGGATCTGGAGAACCATTGCTGTGTTGCTAATACTCACTTATGATACCAATCCCAACATGATACATATGCGGTAAATCATTGATGATTGATAAATGTAAAATCCGAATTGCTAGGTATAGCACATGAAGCTATAGATACCATGAAAATTTCAGTTGCTTAAGAAACATGTGACTAACAAATGGATATTAAGAAGGAGGTAAGCAGACAATTGGAAAAAAAGAAAGAGGGAAGTCAAAATTAACACAACTACAGTTTTGCAAAACCTACGAAACAGTGGTTACGTCACTTCGCTAGACATACATGTACCTAGCGTAGCAGAGAAGACGTTTTTACTGTATGTAAGGGTATGACAACATCTACATTTACTGAGGGGACAGTTTTAATGTTAGAAAGTTCTTAGTTTTCTGCAAGGAGAATAACTCATTCTTTATCTGGCTGTTTCGTTAATATAACTTTAACTGTTAGTGTGATATTACAACCCTTGGTTTATTAACGTTATATTTGTTAAATCGTCATCAGTGTCCTCATTTGGCGTATGTATATACATGTACATATAACTAGCGACAATACGTACGTGTATTTTATCAAACACATTACGCCCTGTCTTGTCATGTTCTGCATGTTCCTCTGTATGTTTTGATTTTTTTCACACAAAATAACATGTAACAACGAAGCATTGAGGACACAGTTTGAATTAGATTACAAAGTGACGTAACCGTTTACATGGAATACATATTGTTTTTCGTTTATTATTTTGTATATACATTATCAGATTATGCCGTTAGTTTTGTCGTTTTGATTATTTTGCATTTGTCATTTCGGGACCTTTTATAGCTGACTAGGTCGTATGGGTTTTGCTCATTGTTAAAGGCCAAACGGTGATCAATAGTTGTTGTGTCATTAGTTTTTTTAAGAAGTTGTCTCATTAGCAACATCTTTTAATATATCTATAAACATGCAAAATTTCAAGTTAATTCAGTCTATATTGAGATGTTAGTTTAAGAAAGACAGAATAGCACAACTTAAAAATGTGAATACACATTTGTGTAAAAAAATATCATTATCTAAGTACAATCAGTTCAAACATACCTCATATACCTAGTATAAATAGTATGCATATATATCAAAGTTTTACTTTAACTGATGTTTTACCCCGTTCCTCAAGTATTTATCACTTGTATTGAAATACATTACTCCGTCAAAGATTCATTTTAATTTGTTTCACAAGGAAGATGATTGACTATCGTAGATACAAATATCATTTGGACATTAATTTTACTTAACTTTGTGTATACACATATTATTCAAACCTAAATATCTCTTACACTGACCGCATACAAAAGCTCGATTTTTATAATATTATATTTGTTTCATTTTTTTCCACTTTTTTCAACAAAGAGTATACTAGTCTTTCTTTTATTCCATTTTGTAAAACCATTCAAACAGGTAAACCAACGGCCTAATCTATAATCTATATATTTTTCGTTTGAAACATACTTCTTTCTGGGCTTCTCTAGAAGAATGAACATAAGCTAGCATCTCCATTAACTATCTGTTCCAACATACAGATGATATCCAAGCGTGCTACAGACCTTCTAAAATTCAAACTGACCACACGCACGATACACGCACGCACGATACACGCACGGTGAATGCACGATACACGCACGGTACACGCACGATACACGATACACGCACGATGAGCGATGAGCGTTACACGGAGGATTAACGCAAAATGAATGATGAATGATGAACGCACGATACACGCACGATGCACGATGAATGATAAATACACGATACACGCACGATACACGCACGCACGATACACGCACGATGAATGATTCAGTGACGAATGAACAACGAACGCTTTTTACACGATTCTCAAAGCTATTTTATTTAGAATAGTATTTAAAATCAATATGCATTTTAATTAAAGGCACTACTTGTAGCTGTTTTGCTGATACCAGCATAATAGATAATATGCTATTTTGCCAGCTCAGATTCAAATAACTTAAAATTAAAGTCGGCTATTTATAGGCACCGGAAATGTTTGTGAACTTGGACAGAAGCTCCTAACAGTCAAAATATAGTGTCTTGATTTTGTTCAGCCTGAGAGTTCAAGTTTACGGCAAACGAAGGCGAGACATTGTGTTCCGCGAAACCCTTACTAATTTTATTTCATAAAGTTAAAAATCTTAATTATACTTTTATGCATACAATGTCCGACACATTATATCTACAGACAGTGACTGGTTCTAGAAATTATTTCAACTACATGTTTGGTATAATTGATTGCAATAAATAAATGTAAAAAATTCAGACATATTTCAAACATCCTGACACTTCAAATTTCTAGGAGGTGAGATTCACGGGATTTTACGTAAAACTCTTTGGGGAAATGCAATTTTTAATTCCAATTTGAAACCAAACGGTAATAGATATCCCAAGGTTTTTTTCAAATGCATGTCTAATTTGATGAGATTTGAAAAATCAATCTGAATGGTAGTTGAAATTATTCAGTGCAATCATTTTGTGTCCGTTGTTGTCTTTCATACATATCAATTGTTTGCTGTTCGTAATATGTTGTTTATGGCAGTCAGGTCTCGCGATCGGTGTCCAAATTTAAGCCCCCAATAAGGTAAATTAATTATCATTTATAGGGGAGGGGCTATTTTTCTCGATGCAAACATTATTTTCCTTCCTAATAAAAAAACAGCTTAACAATTTTCTATATTTTTTCATTAAATCATAAACCGATGCATATTAAATGATTTTTAAAAAATGTTTAAAAATATTTTTATGGTAAATATATCTAGATGTCAGGGTAATTTTCTTCTCCAAATGATTATTTTTTTCATTTTTTAAGGTAATATTGATATCAGTTATGTAATTTGACACGTGTCTTATAGTTCAGTGATTTTCGGAAAAAATAACGAAAACCGGCACAGGCATTGTTCTGTTATTATTTGTGATCTTTAATGATTAAATTTAAATATATGCATTAAATATCAATCTCTATCTAGATAAGAAATTTGTTTACATTGTACATCACTCTTTTAGTCCTTAGTAGCATATTATAACTCATTAGTGCACTTGGGAGTCCTGAGCCGGGTTTAGACGCACCATTTTCTGCTCTTTGGTTAGATTGTTGTCTCTTTGACACATTCTCCATTTCAATCCTCCATTTTATTCAATTAGTTGTGATTCTCTTTATCTCTCTGTTTGATGTTTTGTGCGGACAAAAACAATTCGCAGAATTAATCTAAAAAAGCAGACATTAAACTCTTTCTTTTAGCATTTTAACATTTTTTTTCTCGAGATTTAACCATTTTAATTTAGCTTAAGAGCATATGTCTCCTCTTTTTAGAAATTTGGCTTGATAGTGTATGGAGATTTTTGTTTCAACTATTATGAAAAAATTAACGACTTTTTTTAACTAGATAAATATTTAACAAAAATACCGTTTTTTCTTAAATCAATTTCTTTTAACAAAGAATTGTTACACAAATGTAGTAACAACCCAATTTTGTAATGAAGACAATCCTTATCTCTTTACCGAAATCTGCATATCTTTATATTTTGAAACATAAAATGTTAAGGGTGTCTGCGCAAAGGACAGAAATGTCCAAGAAGTCGAATAATTCAAACCCATTTGTCTTTTAAATTTAGCACATGAAGATATAATTTTTAGCACATATACACATGTACAAATTGATTTTGTAAAAAAAAATCACTGTCGGTCTAAAACTGTATCGCATGCCCATAATTGTCCTAAAGCTTTAAATGTCAGATCATGAGGGTCTGAATGGGGATTCATTATTTCTGTATTCTATTTTAGGCAATTTATAATTCGTTTTACCTTTTGCCGATCATTCTTTATTCCATATATTCTAGTACCTCATCATTTTCTTTTCTATATATTTGTCTGATTATTTTCTGTATTCTTTATTTTTTTGTCTATAATTTCCTTCTATAAACCACCATCTTTACCCTCATGTATAATGGAAGACGATAAACATTGTAGTATACATACCACCCGTTGTCACTTTCACCTGACATACAAATCACATATTGTTATTACCGCCCGTTATTTCCACCTGGACACAGGACTTACATGTATGATATATATATATTACGTAATAATAACGGATATAGTAGATTCAGTAGAATATAACATGTATCAACGCACTCTGACTTGTTAAATGTATTTTGAACTAACAATTGTTAATAATATTTTTAGTTATTTTAAAACTAAGAATGAAAATCAGGAATATGTCAAAGAGACAACAACCCAAAAAGAACGATTGACAGCCGAAGGCCACCAGTTATATTTGCTAATGTTTTAGTTTCGAATAAGGCAAAAGCCATTCGGTATTTTCAGAAAATCTCTCAACGGATAATGAGAGTTTAGCGATTTTGACTTGCTAACAGCCCTAACATGGTCTCTCAACATTGCAGAATTTAAGAGCCTATATCAATTAAGGGATATGCTCTACCTAGCTTTTGATGTTTACAAAAATATCCATTTCAGAACCAAATTGTGGCTTCTTTATATTTATACCAAAATTGAGTTCAAGGCAGTATTTTGTTGAAGAGGACTATTACCCAAAGTTCAACATGCGAGAAGAAGTTTCATTTCCCTTATTGTTTTTAGCGATGTGACTAATCTTTCGAGGTTACGCCACGGAAATATATCTTAAATGAGAAGGTGCAACTGGGTGCATCCCTAAAAAACAAATTAAAAAAAATCTCTATATATATATAAAATGACGAGTATTCGTCAATCAGACAGCAATCCAACATATGAATATAAACACAAGAAAGTTACCTGACATCTAGAATAAGAGGTTTAAGCATACATGTACCCCGCGCTGGTATCAACTTACTGAGTTGTGAGTAAAATTCAATATACATGTAGGACTGTGAAACGAGAAATACACGAAAGATTCGTTTTTTATACGTACGATTGGGTATCATTCCCTAAATACATACGGGTCCACAAACTTTTCTTATGAATATATAATGGTAAATGAGGATCTCATTAGAGGAACAAATTGAGTAAAGATACATGTAGAAGCAAGAATGATTTCCACATTCAAAACATCAAATAGGACGATCTCTCAATAAGAACGCAGCAAATTGACTCTTGAACTATAACATCCATAGGCAATAACACTATAGTAAATGCTTTATATACTTACATTGAAACAATTATACTGCTCATAATAATTGCACATATGTAGACTTTAATTGAGGTATCCCGCGTTATATAAACCATCGCACACCATTGCGCCAAAGTCTGCTGGTCTGCGCCGAAGTGTGCTGAGCTATTATTTCATTATTCGACCCAATGTAAAGCAAAACGAATAATACCGTTTTGAGCTATAAAACCAAGGCAACCCTTTATACTAGTCAAAAATTGCTTGGTCTTGATAGATGCATACGAAACTTCAATTAATTGTTTGTATTTTGCAATCTATTGTATCCGATAAAAATGAACAAAAAATTGATAAAAACTACCGATTTTTCTATGAAACAAAATTTATCCTTATTGGAGTCTTTGTCATATGGATTCATAAAGGACAAAACATGTCCTCAGTTACAGAACAAAAAACACCCCATTGTAAAAAAAAAACACGGGTGCGTCTAAAGTTTCATAGAAAAATCGGTAGTTTTTATCCATTTTTTGTTCATGATGGGATTGTAAATCAATTAACCGTCTTACACGTGTCAAATTACATAACTGATTACACGGGAATCCTTCTATCTGTTGCGTTAACGTTTAATCGACAAGATCGGTAAAGATGGATACTGATAAATGAATAGTTGTTGAAAACAAATTCAGAACGAAGAAGTATTTTTTCAAGTGTATTTTGTAAATATTTCAAGTAAATAATAAATTTATCAACAGAGCAATACATCTAATGTCGGTTTTTAAAAGACCGCATACAAATTCTGCGTTCGTATTTTGGTATCACTTCGTCGTCGTCTGTCGTCAGCTTGACTTGTTCGTGGAGCGTTTTAACAAATTCTGGTATACTTTGTTGTTTCCAGTTAATCGATATTTTGAATACGTGTTTTATAGATTCGCAAATGATTCTTGTCCACAAATGAACATGTTGAAGCTGGTTACGAGGTTTCAATACATATTCGTACAACCGTTCTTTAAGTTTTTGAAAATACGTGTTGAAGTTTTGATAACAAGAAAAAGATGTGGTATGATTGGGGATGAGACAAGTCATCGCAAGAAATAAAATGACACAGAAGTTTTCACCATAAGTCACCCCACGGCCTTCAACAGTGAGTAATGAACATACCACAGTCATTAAATTTATTTCATAGATTATCTCATACAATATGTTAAACAGACACTTTGTTAAAAAAAATCGTAAAGGTTCTGCGGAACCCAGTGTCTCGCCTATTCTTTCTGTTAATCATATGCTCAACAAAAACGAGAAAATAAATCAATAAAATATTCCTGTTGATACTATCTTTTGATTGAAAAAAGCTTCTGTCCAAGTTTGGTAAAAACCCAGGACAGTTTATGAATCTAATAAATATTTAAAAATTTCTTGATTCTGTCTTATGATTATAAAAAAGCTTCTGTCCAAGTTTAATAGAAATCAAGGATAGTTTAAGAAACGGTTATAAAAATTTCAAAAACTTTAACCACAGAGTGAATATTTGTAGACGCCGCCGACGCCGACGGAATGTAGGATCGCTTAGTCTCGCCTTTTCGACTAAAGTCTAAGACTCGTCAAAAAACATACAGATTTCCTTCTGACATACGGGCGCACTATGCTTTTTTATACGCCCGTCAACATTTTGACGGGACGTTTTATGGTATACAAATGTCCGGCGTCCGCATGTCGCACTGAAACTCGAGAACCGCTTATCCATTTCATGAAACTTAACATATAGTTGTTTCTTATGATGGTTTTCGGAATTTACTCATATTTTTAATGAAACCATTTGTAGAATCTTTGTATATACACGTATCTTTTTCAGAATTAAAATAAAATCGAAACACTTATAAATATATATGTTGGCGCACATAAAAGTCGTGCTCCTATGGCAAACAATTTTGTTGGGAAGGAAATAAAACAACTGCAAAATTATTTGTCCTTTTTATCATTTTGAATAAGAACAACACATTTAATTATAAATATTTGAAGCATAAATATTTTCGATACAATTGTTTTAAATTACTTGAAATAAAAAAAGATCGTGATTGTTTAATCAGTTGCTATGTTATTTGGCACATGTCAATCGGTTCATTGATTTTCGGCATGTCAAAGAAAAAACGGCACGTGTCTCAATAATGTTGAATATCTCGTTTATTTATGATTATTTTCTGTAAAATTTGAAATTTATGCATTAAATATCAATCTCTAACATGATATATAAACATAATACATATAACAGCCGTGACTCATTATAATCCTTAGTGGAATTGTATAGTCAAGGCCTTAGTGCACCAAGGAATCCTTAGCAGTGTTTAGACGTACCGAAACAAACATCCGCCATTCTTTAATAATCATAGACGGTTAACAACTACATGTAGTCTGTTTCCCGGCCGTTATTGAAATTCTTGACATTACCTTAATATTTTTATATTCCGAAGGCATACTAAATGTTTTACAGAGGGGACCAACCTAGTCAGTAACAACGTGCTATTGTGAATTATTTTTGCGGATAAAAATCTTTTAGACATACTAGTTCATTAAAAACGGTGTCATTGATAGGCAACCATGAACACAATGAAAAATGAATCCGTTAAAGTGTTCCATGTTTATTCAATTCAAATAAAGACTTGTTATGATAAAACCATATATTTAACTATTTTATATATACAAAAAAACAAGATTATATCTTAAACTTGTAAATTCAATTTCAAGTTTTTAAAGGTTCCTCAAGTTAAAATAATACATGATATATTTGCCTGATCTTATATTTGTTTAATTAAAACAGAGACATATAATACAATAATATATATGTCTCTGATTAAAATAATGCCTTCAAATACATATAATGTTTATTTTTATTCAATTTCCCACAAAACATTTTAGCTTAGTTTAAATGAAATTCAGAAGAGAGAATTCAAACACTGTTGAAGAGAATATACATATTCGTGTTAATTCGCCTCAGTTTAATTTGTTAATTCAAGTTTGACATTTAACATTTTAATCCGCAGTCCACATTTACCCGACAATCTTGTATATTGTATTTTCTCAATGGAATAACATAACGTGCATGTGACCATCACAAACTAAGACAAAAATGATATTTATAATGGTATTTATCAAATATTTGAAAATATCTTAGTAGCATATAAATTTGCCAAATAAGCGAAGAATTATAATCTAGCCTAGTTCAACCAAGGATTTGTATAGTTTCTTTTCAATAAAATATTGTTGGTGTTTTTGGCGACTATAGCAGCAACATTGCCGTTATTAAATAAAAATATAAAATTTTCGCTATCTGATAATTATAGGTTAAAATGTTCATTAAAATGTATTATATTTCTCTTAAAACTACATATAATGGGCATTTTAGAATGACATGAAGTTCATCTTCAATAGTAGAGCTACAACACGTGTCATCTCGTGGACTTCTTTTCTTTCATTCTTTCCAGTTTCGATTTTTTTAGTGGAGCTTCCCCACATTTGCAAAAGCACATTTGTTTTAATTGACAGAATATTTTTAACAAATAACAATTGGCCAACAGTATATTTTTAAGTCCATTTTCGCTCAGTTGAACAAAAATTTCAATTTTAATGTTGTAGAAATGTCAATATCATGTTATTGTTTGTACGTACAACATGTATCATTATATCAAGAAGTGTCAGTCCCAGCCAAGATTCACTGAATAACCACGAAATATTTACAGATGATAAAATATTTACACAAAAGTTATAAATCTGTATGAACGTTATGTACGTTGAAGTTAATTAAGTGTTCACAAGAAAGTAAGTATGACTGTAAATTTTATTTAAGTCGGAACATACACATACACACACACACTATATATATATATATATATATATATATATATATATATATATATATATATATATAACTGACGTGGAAAGGTAACACATGCCCACCGAAAGCTCTTTTTTAGAGAGCCCAGGTGGTCGTGTGGTCTAGCGGGACGGCTGCAGTGCAGGCGATTTGGTGTCACGATATCACAGTAGCATGGGTTCGAATCCCGGCGAGGGAAGAACCAAAAATTTGCGAAAGCAAATTTACAGATCTAACATTGTTGGGTTGATGTTTAGACGAGTTATATATATATATATATATATATATACATGTTGCTGTTTTAAGACCCTTCTACAACGAAATTTGTTTTACATGCACACGTATAAAAATTGCGGTTTTTATCCACGCAATCATAGGTTTGAACGTAGTTTTCAATTTAGACTCGTTTATATTTTTTCGTTTGGGCTTGTATCATATTTTCCCCTCGGTTTATATGATCCGTTCATCCTACATTGACTCTTAAAATTCAAGAGTCTATCTAAAAAATGAGGATACTTTTTCAAAAAAAGAGGGTACTTTTTATATGGCCTTCCAAATACCGTTTCGATCCATAACTTCACTGAAGAGACATTTATTGTCGAAATCAGGATCTGGTGTAATAAAAAAATATTGACACCGTATGTTAGTGGCATAACATCGTGGCCACAAGTTAATTTTTTTCTGTTTAGTATTAAATTTATATTAAGATCCATTTATTACATCTTGTCATCAATTTTATTTGGCAATCGCCGATGGTCAAATGCGTTTTGTTTAAATATACTTTTTTCACTTTTTTGGTCTTTTGGAAAATGTTGTTTGTGCTGTTTTTAGACCCTTCTACAACGAAATTTGTTTTACAAGCACACGTAAAAAAATTTCGGTTTTTATCCAACGCAATCATAGGTTTGAACGTAGTTTTCAATTTAGACTCGTTTATATATACATGTATATACTTTGACGGTGAGAAAAAATATAAGCTTTGGTGAGCTCTATAACCGACTATCATATAAAAACCGCACTGTATGAACGTTACACAATTAGAGATGAACGTTTGACAAATGCACATTATCTGATATACACAATTATACACGATTGACGAACGCACGATACACGGTTAAGAATGAATGATTGATGAACGCACGATACACGCACGATACACGGTTAAGAATGAATGATTGATGAGCGCACGATACACGCACGATACACGATTAAGAATACACGATGCACGCACGTTACACGGAAAATACACGGAACGATGAATGATGAACGCACGATTGGCACACGCACGATACACGCACGATGCACGCACGCAACACGCACGATACACGATGAACGCACGGAATAATGGTCAGTTTGAATTTTAGAAGGTCTGTAACTATGTTGATTGTATCTATGTCACTGAACTTGAAATACACATGACAAAGGATACCACAGATGTTGTACTTGGCATGCTTCTCAGAAATTGACATCAGGAAGAACTAATAAAACCTACCATACAAGAGATGATTTCAAATGTATAATTTTGAACTTTGCATTTCAGGGAAGCTTCATTCCAGCATCGCTAGCATATGGTATATAGATATATAAATAAATAGATGTGGTATGAGTGCCAATGAGATATCTCTCCATCTAAGTCACAATGTTTGAAAAAGTTAACAAATATAGGTCAAAGTATGGCCTTCTACATGGAGCCTTGGCTCACACCAAACAGCAAGCTAAAAAGAGTCCCAAAATGACTAGTGTTAAACCATTCAAACAGGTAAACCAACGGCCTAATCTATAAAAAAAACCAGAAAATTAAGAAACATTTTTGAACCACACCAACAAACACTGAACTTCAGGCTCCTGACTTCATGTTTATGAGCCTCTCAGATATTCCATGACTTGCGATTACTATGGCTCTTTCCACATTTCAGTAAAACTTACTATCAATTTTAATAGGAAGATCTTTTAAAAAGAGTCGCTGATTATAATTTTCTAAACAGAGTGTTGATGCTAAGAAAGCTATCGAACCAATGGTTCCTCGCGATGGAATTAAGTCATCCTTTCGAAAATATTTTACAGACGATAATATCATTATATGGAGACTGTAATGGAACAGCTGACCACGAATTGTAGCCTTAGTATCATCATATTTTCCTCAATAGTTACATCACTAAAATTGAGAATGGAAATGGGGAATGTGTCAAAGAGACAACAACCCGACCAAATAAAAAATAACAGCAGAGGGTCACCAACAGGTCTTCAATGTAGCGAGAAATTCCCGCACCCGGAGGCGTCCTTCAACTGGCCCCTAAACAAATATATACTAGTCCAGTGATAATGAACGCCATACTAATTTCCAAATTGTACACAAGAAACTAAAATTAAAAAAATACAAGACTAACAAAGGCCAGAGGCTCCTGACTTGGGACAGGCGCAAAAATGCGGCGGGGTTAAACATGTTTGTGAGATCTCAACCCTCCCCCTATACCTCTAACCAATGTAGAAAAGTAAACGCATAACAATACGCACATTAAAATTGAGTTCAAGAGAAGTCCGAGTCTGATGTCAGAAGATGTAACCAAAGAAAATAAACAAAATGACAATAATACATAAATAACAACAGACTACTAGCAGTTAACTGACATGCCAGCTCCAGACTTCAATTAAACTGACTGAAAGATTATGATTTCATCATATGAACATCAGGCACAATCCTTCCCGTTAGGGGTTTAGTGTCATACCATCATAACATATATGAGAAGAACATAACCCGTGTCATGCCAACAACTGTTTTTAGAATAAATGTGTTTAGTTCCGATGCAAAGACCTTATCAGTGACTCAATATTAACGCCAAAATATGCAATCTTTAATGACTTGACAACAGTATCGTAATTATATCCCTTCTTAATAAGTCTATTTAAAGGTTTTGTAAGTTTCTGAGGTGAATACTGACACCTTTGTGCTTTATAAAGAATATTTCCATAAAAAATAGGATGTGAAATACCTGAACGTATTAGAAGTCTGCATGTTGAGCTATATTTACGAATGATGTATTTATACCGATGATAAAATTTAGTAAATGTTTTGACTAGTTTGTGATATCGAAAACCCTGGTGTAATAATTTTTCAGTAATACATAAATTTCTCTCGTTAAAATCTAAAACATTGTTACATACACGAGCGAATCGTACAAGTTGAGATATATAAACACCGTACGATGGTGACAAGGGAACGTCACCATCTAAAAACGGATAATTAACGATAGGAAATGAAAAATCATCCCTTTTATCATAGATTTTAGTATTCAGCTTTCCATTAGTGATATAGATATCAAGATCGAAAAAAGGGCAGTGGTCATTGTTAGTATTAGCTTTATTTAAAGTAAGTTCAACAGGATAAATTTCATTAATATACATACTGAAGTCGTCATTATTGAGAGCCAAAATATCATCAAAATATCTAAAAGTATTATTAAATTTGTTTATCAGATGTTGTTTCGATGGGTCTTTGCTTATTTTTGTCATAAATTGTAACTCATAACAATACAAAAACAGGTCCGCAATAAGTAGTGCACAATTAGTCCCCATTGGAATTCCGATAATCTGACGATATACGGAATCCCCAAAGCGAACAAAAATGTTATCTAGTAAAAATTCAAGGGCATATATAGTATCAAAGCATGTCCAATTAACATAGTTTTTTTGTTTATTGCTACTAAAAAATGACCTAAAAGAGTTTGAACATATATATTCACATTCTGATTTTTTGAATGCCCATTTAATTAGGTGTGTGAATTTTTTCTTAATGAGAATGTGAGGCAATGTGGTATACAGTGTAGAAAAATCAAAACTTTGAACAGATTCAAAATCACCAATATAAGCATGCAATTTATCAAGTACTTCCAACGAGTTCTTGACACTCCAAAAGTAATTTATTCCACTATTTTCGAAGGCCTTATTTGAACAATTTATAATCAGGTTTTTAATTGCACCAAGTGTGCTGGTAAGAAGAATAGACAATTTAGTAGTTGAACAATGGCTTTAAGACGAAATAAATCTATATTTGTAAGGGGTTTTGTGTAGCTTGGGAAGCCAGTACATAGTTGGGACTTTCATTGTATTTGGCTCTACTTGTAAAGCGGTGGCTAAAAGTTTATTTTTGTTACAGATTTCGTTTTCTGAAAATGGAGTCAGTTGGAATGTTGGTGAATTGGTGATTTCCTTTTTCAGAACCTCAATGTAAAATTTACGTCAAACAATAATAATATTATTAGCAGCTTTATCGGCCGGGACAAAAACAAATTCCTTGGCTAGTTCTTTTAGTTTGTGTTTGATACGAGAAATAGGTTTATTGTGGTTATTGTTAATAGTAAAATGTTCTTTAAAATGTTGAATACGTGTATCAACTATCTTCATTACTGAATTAAAAAAAGAGTCCAAAGATTTTTTGTCAGCTTTTTCCCGTTTTATCCATTTCATACAGTAAGTATGGAGTGATTCGTGGATGATATTACGACACTCATTCCAATTAATAATAGACGGTGGACGATATTTAGGTCCTTTACTGAGGAATGATTTTAACTCTCGGTCTTTAACGATGTTAAGATCTCCTGTTATATCACTGCATACATGCGACTTATAATCAGGGTTTTACTTGTCATGATCAACCCAATAGTTTTCCTTCTGGGAATCATTATGTGCATACCCTTCCAGACCAAGGCGTTCGAGTTAATTATCGGTTTCTGACTGGGATCGTGTTGGCCAATATCAAGTGTTTTGAGGAGGGATGTTTGTTTGTTCGTTTCGGTTTTCTTTTGGACATACTCTTTTCTATGTTTCAAAGACTTATGGTAATTTGTTGCCTGTTTGCATGGCATCTTCTCCCCTTTGTCTTACAAATGATAAAGTCAAATTTAACAATACACCAGGTCAATGAACCTTTCTATATTCCTTCAAATAAATGTCATTCTAATATAGGTCTCAGACGCATTCTGCATATCAATTCTAATTTTAATATCTTTATTTTTAGCTGTTTATGATATCAAATATGTCAAGAATTTTGTATCGGACCTACTAGAATATCTGAGTCACCATTTGGTTAAAGTATGGATATATACGTAAAACGGAAACACGTGTACATATGTCAGAAAATATGAACTTTATTTGTATGAGCTTTAGAAACAGGACGAAAAGCGAGCATCGTCGAGATTTTCTCCTGTTTCATAGCGAGTACTATTACGTTTTATATTTTCCGAAAATGTACATAATTATGTTGTTTGTATCATGAAATTTCGTATTTCCAACACTTGAAACTTGAGTTATAAAAGAGGTGGACAATATAGGGGGTCTGTTAACATGTTAATAACACCTAGATTTTGGCAAAAACAGTTAACAACAAATGCAAAAATGCTGATAACAGTTTCACAGTGGGTTAAAATCAGTTTAAATTTGTCTCAGATAACAGTTAACAACGCCTTGAAAAAGGCAAATACAGGTTAACATAAAAAGGTATTGCCCCCCCCCCCCCCTCATAAAAATCTAAATCATTGTCTCTATTTTTTTTATTATTTTTTTTTTTTAAAGAAATCGACATAGTTTTCTGGTATACTCGGACCACAAAGAGGCCACAAAATGAACTGGTACGGAAAATAAGTAAATATCCAAATTACCGATTGCTCAACATATAGAAGGTGGGGAACAGGAAAAAAGTCCCAAACAACATGAAATTAGGAAACATATTGTTATCTATTTAATTCCAAATTATTGTACACACAGTTTGTCGTGGTAAATGTTTGATTTTCAACTTAAAGTAAATATCTAAGGTGAATCTACAGTTATAAGAATTAAAGCATCATTCGTGCTGTGATCCAGCTAATTATTTATAGCTAGTCAAACATTGGTTTCTTGGACACATTTTCAAAAATTTCTAATTATCTTTATTTAAATAGGTATATATTTTCCATGAAATGTAAAGTCAATCTTTATTGGGCAGAAAGTACTTAGTAATAGGATAGGAATAATCAGGGGCAGTTTATCAGATGTGTGTCGTTTGTTGCTGTCTGTCATATTTGTTTTTCGTTTATTTTTTGTCATAAATTAGGCCGCTGTTTTTCTCATTCAGTTTACATTTTGTCATGTTTGAACCTTTTATGACTGCCAATGCATTTGTACGCTATAAGTTTTACTCATTGCTGAAGGCCATACAGGGACTTAAATACAATGTATGTTTATAAAAATATACATGTATGCTTACATCTTCTTGGTTTAGGCTCTAGATGGTGGATACTAGTCTCTTGGCAATCATACAACATCTTCAATCTTCTTTTTTTTAAAACCCAAACGAAAACGGTGTAATTTGTTTCTATCTGGGGTTATAAATTCAAGAATATAAAAAAAGCAAGAACATTTAAGAGTGAAATACCAAAAGAGGGTCTAGTTTTAAAGCGGGTTGGTATTTATCTAACATGTACATGTAATGCAAGTAATATTTGCCGCTGGATATCAAACAACTATAAATTATATATGCTACTACAACCTAGGTTACTATTCAAATACATAAATCATAAGAAGAATCGTAGAGTATACATGATGTATATGTTGTGAAAATAAAATAATCCTTAAAATTAAAAATTCATGCTGTTCAAAAGTGAAACTTAATGTTATAATTTACATAAATAATACATGATAAATGTGAGAAAAACATGTGAAGCTTCGTAGAAAACACATAAACATAAACATCAACAATATATTGACCCTCCCTAGTTGTAAACCAGACAAAATTGACAGTTGTATGATATGTAATTACGTCGGTAAGTACTAGATAATAACAAGGTCATTGAGAGATAGTTATAATCATATGTGTATTAGAAGTAGCAGCCATTTTATACATGATTTTAGAAAACAGGTGCCCCTCCCTTCTTTGAAAAGTTAATTTATAGGGCGGCAGTTCTACCAATTAAAACAGAAGAGGTCACTTGGTATTGGAAATACTTTTTAACATCTTCTTCGCCGGCAAAAAATGTTAGAATTATTTACTCTGTGATGGTAAATAAAGGTAGACATGTTATATATATGTATTTAGGTTGACGTGTATTTCTCCACGCATTCTTCGCCAAGTTGTACGAATATTATTTTAGTGGTCAGGAATCCGGCAATAAATATTATGTGGTATCAAGATAATTTAAAAATCAGATTAAGAAAAAGATTACCTTGGAACCGATTTGATTTCCACACTGCCCTGCTTGTATGTGAACTATCTCCCTCATCTTGTATATGTATCACTTCTAAATATTGATGACGAATTTCCGCACGTGTACAAGTTGGTGGGTGATTAATTAATACGCAATGTAAAAATAAAAGCGCGCTTGCTATTCTTGTCTTAGGCAATTAAGAGCGATCTTTAGATGCCATGCTGCTGAAATATTTATCATTAGATATCTGGAAAGTTAAGTAAATTAACCACTTTGTTTCAGAAGGAGCATTCCGAAAAAAGATAATAGTATCGTTCAAAGACTGTATTTATTTAATTAATAGATATATATTAGAATGAAGGGTAAAAGAATGTTCTATTCCTCTGACAAAAGGCATGTGTGTGTAGAAGAACCGTTAGGCACGAAAAAATCGTCAAAAGGACGACGATTCTCACGATCTTTCATATTGAAAATGATAAATGCTTTAGATTTAAATAAAGACTTTGTTACTATAATATATTTAAATATTTATTATCATAATGTATATTTCAGAAAAGCCGGATAGGCTCTTACCAAATTTTCAAGAACCCATTTGGTTCCACCTATTTAAACCTGTAAAAATTCCTTATAAATAATCAGGAATAGTTTGCATATACACCAAAATTTCGACAAAAAAGTACCAAAGTTGTGTAATCAATTTCAGTTATCGTTCAAATCCATGAATTATAATTATAACGACTAGATTTTGACCGGCGGCAATAATTGTTTCTCAAAACAAAAAACTCGGTAGAAATTATCATTAATAGGTATAAAACCACTAGTTCATAGCCCCACTGCTTTCTATGTTAAATTTTGCAATTTCAAGCATTAATTAATGGCTTCTTTGTTTTAAGTTCAAATAAAATGGCTGTTATTTTATGTCAAAACTATACCTTATGCTGACTTCTGCTGCAAAAATCAACATACCTTTAATTGCATATTAGAGCGTACTGGTTCCCTGAAGTTTGATAGTACAAAAACAGGAACTTCTCATCTGAACAACAGGTCAAATGTGCCCTTCTATCAAATTTTCATATACTTCTTTATAATTTAAATTATTCTTTCAACAAGGGTTCTACAGTGATCCCAAGTCCCAAAGCTTTCATTTGATACCATAAATAACCAAATATACCCGCAATTGGCAAAGATACAGCTATGGGTAGAAAATATTTTGTTTGAAATATGTACTATTTTCTTGTATGTTCCTTTCGACCGGGCCTGAGTTAGTGGTTCTATACCCATAACAGCACTAAAATTGTTATATTGACTTCTGCTTGACTGTATTTCCTTATATGATCTATTTCTAACATTGAAAAACCCATAAGGCTGTTGTCAAAACACTGTATCACTGAATTCAAGCTCAAATTGGACTGGTAATAACATACGCGTCAAACAAAGAAAACTACATATGGATACTAATAGAGACAGATATGACACTTTTTCAATTTTAAGATAATTGAACCAAAAGCAATATTTATACTATAAAGTAGTCATAATATTCAAGTGTGCATGCTGTGTGTCCAAAAAAAGGGTAAACTACCTTATTGTAGCAAATTGAAGGCTGTTATTTGTCACTAGCATATTTGTTACATAAAATAAATAATGTAACATGATTTTTGACATCCCTCATTATCCCTCTCACTCAGTCACTCAGTCTATCTCTCAATCGCCCTAGCTCACACACACTCTCTCTCTCTCTCTTCTCTCTCTCTCATTCAATTCACTTTCTCTCTCTCTCATTCAATTCACTTTCTCTTTCTCTCATTCAATTCACTTTCTCTTTCTCTGTCTCTCTCTCTCCCGCTCACTACTTTCTCTCTCTAGCTCATTCACTCACTGTCTCTAGCTCATTCACTCACTGTCTCTAGCTCACTCACTCTCTCTAGCTCACTCACTCTCTCTAGCTCATTCACTTACTCTAGCTCATTCACTCACTCTAGCTCATTCACTCACTTTCACTCACTCTCTCTAGCTCATTCACTCACTCTCTCTTGCTTACTTACCATTATATATTACCTATCCTTAGATATCCTCCTAGGCAATTTACAACCCAACAGGACTCAGTTCACTTCTATGATGACTGGCAGAAGCAATGCTTATGTTCAACTCCGCTGTGAATAATCACAGTATATCCAGGAGAACACCATTGTCTATCAGTATCATGGAAAGGGCGGCAACCTCACCTTCAGTTAAACTTCATTAGGTGAGGAGCAAGTTTCTTTGTTTCTTGACATGAAACTTTAAATCTCAAACAAAATGTTGTATGCTTTGGTATTTTTACAATTGACTTCTTGCAGTTTTATCTTACAAAAGGATGTTCATGATATTGTGCTATCATTTGCATGATGATTTTTCATCATTCTATGTACTTTTCAAATATAATTGTCGAAACATGTTTTATTTAATAAATTATTGACAAAATTGCAAACATCCATATTAAAGGACGACAATTGACATTTTATTCAGATTGCTATCATGTGTCGGTACGGTTTTGTAGAAACAGTTTTCAAGAAGATTCTTGGTTTGTCTCAGAAAGCTTGCACACACTAAGTTTGTCAGACTTGGATAATGGTAATACATGTATATGACAATGATAAAGTTATCAAAATTAATTTCATTTCTAGAACTATTGTAAAGGTAAACTACATGCTTGTATGAATTTGGAAAAAATAAAAACATTTGATATATCACACCTCTTATAATTTGGAACGTTTAGTACTGAAAATGAACGCTGATACAGCAAATTAAGTTTAGTTTATGAATACCAGTGTATATTATGTTGATTCAACAGCTAGAAAAATAACATAATACATGTAACAATATCCACAAGGAGGCCTTTCTCAATTCTTTATATAATTTTGTTGATTATTTTCTATTCTGATCTACTAGTCTAAACTCCATTCACACCCTCATACAAGCTCTTTATTTCAAATGTTTTTACCTTTTCCGTTGTAAAAGTTCAGATGTTGGCTTTCTGTAGGTGACAGGCTTAATATTTCGAACACACTTGAAATTGAAGTATTGAATAAATTTCAAAGGAAAGTGAATGTCATGCACATTTTGGTCATTTTTTACTCATTTCCTCAGGAATTTATACTTAACAGTTCTTTTTCTGGTGAAAGATCTGCATGAGCGAGCTACATGTATGGTTTCTTACATGCACCTATTTACTATGGTAACCCGGCCATATTTGCTGTTACTAAAAAGCACGTTAAAATCAAGTGCATCGTCTGATCGTACTAGGTGAACAAAAAGCAGTGGGAGATGGAATATATCTGTGTACAAAATATATTAGGGAACGACCATTTTACTTCAATTCCTTTTATGTCAAATAGAGAAGGGGGAATAACCCCAATTCATGCATAAGTAATTTAAGGTAAGGTTTGCGTACACAGGGAGATAACTCGTATTCACATAATTGAAAAAAGGAGGGACCCGCCATTTTGAATTGTTTTGATTAACCAATGTTCGATAACTACAAATATTATCGAAAATAAAACAACGCCTACCTCAAAATCGCCGTTTTGATGTAATTTTATGAAAATTTGAATTGTACAAGTAACGTTATGACCTTCAGTTTGTTAGGTTTCATTTATATGACGTCACGTTAAGCCATAACGTCTTTGTGCAAAAACCATTCATAAAGTTTCGCGGAATTTTATTTTATTTCATAAATATACATTTTTATGCCCCCGCCGTAGCAAACGGGGCATTGGGTTTTATCCTTGTCTGTTTGTACGTTCATCCGAATGTACTTATCATAGTGTACGTCCGTTTTTACAAATTGGTTTCCGTTCTCTAACTTTAGTTTGCCTCAACCAACTGATATATAAAACTTATGCACAATACTTTTTACCACAAAAACACAGAATAAATTTGTGAATTTTGATGTTGTCACTTTTACAGTTCTAGATTTATGAGGGGTCGGACAGGGTATACCTTTCTCCTTTCTCCCGTCCTTTTTCTCTTGTAGCACGTAAAACCTTAAAAAAAACCCTAATTTTATTGGAAGCTCATTTCAATAGAAATCGATCTAATATCTTGTGTGTTTTTTTGGTTTGTCCCCGTCTTGCTTTTCACAAGATAGAAGTGCTGTTTATTCTGCTTCAAGAACCCGGATAATTTTTTCACTGACTGTTAAGCTGTCTCTTTCATTGAATTTGTAAGTCTGATGCACGCCGTTTCCGATTTTTCATAAAGTATTTAAATAAAATTATAGAAACGCAGAATTGAGTGAAAAACGGCACATTTTTGTGCCACTTTTAGTCAATTTCGTTTAAAAATGGTTGGAATTTACATAATGCGCCATGTTTTATACTTATAGAGGATGCATATATAAAAATTATATTCTCAGAGATTTTTATTGCATAATTTTTACGAATGACAGAATGTTGAACTTGGTCTTTTCAAATGTACAGTATGCAAGGTTTATCCGCAAATACGCACACAACCCACACGTTTACATCGTTCGAAATATATGTTATTTTATCAATCACTTTTACAACTGACGGAATGTTTCTAATCGTTTCTTTTATGGATGCATTAAAATGTGTCTTTCAGACACAACTTTTGTATTGTGTCGTCCTGAACATGCCTGAAGTATTTGCCACTGGACTTTTTACAACCTCTAATCAAACAAACTTCTATGCATATCAGTCAACTTTGAATCAATTTATCTAAAAACAAGGATGGTAACATGTGTCTCTACACATGCACGGGCTCACTATAAAATCCGGGAAATTGTTAGTTTTTAGTCTGTCTCCGTATATATATATAAGAGATCATAATGAAGTAGTGACGACGCTTGGAGTATTTTTATGAGGTCGTTTACTGAATTTTATTTTCGTTTCTGTTCTCTACCTTTAGCATTGTTTAGTTTGCTTTAACCAAATGTTATAAAATTTATACGTAATGCTTTATAATGTTTTGTGTTTATGCAAAAGGAGGCATCATCAGTGTCCCATGGACACATTCCCCATTTATTCGAAGCTCTAACGTATTATTTCTTTTTATAATGCATTAGAATTGGAACTACTGTGGTTGAAGAGTATAGCCACAATCAATTTTGATTTGACGGTCGCAAATTTCCGTTTTAGAACTCCCATACGCGTCGACAGTAAAACTGCATTTGTGAACATCAAATCGACAATTGACGGTGGAGACTCCTCAACTACAGTGCCGTTACTCCTGTGAACTTCATTGAACTGATTTTAATTTATTGAAAGTATGTGGAAGATTTTCATATTACAGGTCTACATAACTTATTTAAATATGAAAAATACATATACGGCTGGTCATTTGTATTCCCAGGCCATCGTCTGTTTCGTCTTTCATCATGTATAGGAGCATGTAGTTTGTTTGTTTGGTCAAAGACCCCAAATCCGAACATCCTGTGTAACAATTGGACAAATCATACCAGTAATCTATCTTTCTCCTGCAAGGCTTTCCCCTGCTTAGTCATAAATATTTGATCATATTTGAATAACATTTGTTGATGTCTAGATTTAAATGAATGGACTAAACATGTTTGCTGTCAAAACTGATGTCTTTTCATCCAATTGCTGCATACAGACAATTTACCAAACATGGGAAAATAAAGCAATTTTCATTACTTTAAATGGCAATTTGAATGCTTTCCTAAGATTCAAAATATTACAGTTTGAAGCACTGAAAGAATATAAGTGTTTCCTTCAAAATCAGAGCCTTGTACATGTATTAATACACAAGTATGACCAAATTTAAACACCTCCCCTTCCGACTGATAGTTGTGGGCATAAAAGTTAAGGGACGACATCAAAAGTTCAATGTAGGATACACTGACCCTTCCCCCTTCCCCTCCTCTTAACTTTATTTGGAAAAAAATTGATTGACCAATATGGATATATGTAAAATCGATGTCAAATTAACAAAACTTGCAGCAACTTTTACCCCCCCCCCCCCCCATCCCCAAACTATTTGATGTAAGTTTTTTTATCCTACATTTATCTTTTGATGTCATCCCCAAGTTAATCACTGTTTTCTCTCATTGATTATGGTCAGCCCCAAAGTGTTACAAGACAAAATCATTCTTTGTAAAAAGATGCTATTAAAGATGACTTTCTTCTTTGGAGATCGACAAAAAAAATATTTTTGTGTTTTACAGAAATGACAAGATGAACACATAACGCCCATCTCTGTAAAAACGAGTTCGGGGACATACCAATTTTATTAGCTCATTATAATGCAAATAGTTAAATCCAGGGGCGTAGCTAGGTATTCAGTCAACTGTAGGCACCAATCGGCAGGGGGCCTAGGGCCGCTTAAGGCCCCCAGCAGGTCCAGGGCAGAGCCCTAGTATGGGGTTCAGGGGGCGAAGCCCCCGACGGAAAACGGTTTTCAGCGTTTTAGCTGCAAAATTTTATGTACAAAAATATTAAATTTACTGGTTATTTTATCATGATGATTATAATATACATGATGAAAAGTTTGGTATTATCATATCTATTCCGTTCTGATTGATATATACCTTTAACTTAATTAATAGTACATATTGAAGATCCTTCATTAAAAAAATAGGCACGTAAACACTGATACTACTATATAATAGAACTATCCTTTTGGATAGACATCAAACATCAATCTTTTGATTCTTAAACCTTCACCCTAGCCACACAAACACATACAGACATAGTCGATGCCTAACAAAATTCAAGAAGTTCGTATTTCTTTATATCCTCTACTGTAAAATCCCTACCTTCTTAGGAATTTTGAATAATTGTGGCCATTACACGCAGATTTGATTTAAGAGTACTCAAAATTACTGGAAGCCAGTTGATTGATTATTTTTTTTACATCCAGTGTCAAATATTTATGCAAGTTCAGGACCGTTGATTTTTTTTTTTTACAATAAATACTACTTGGAGCTAGGTCCTGTAATAGGTGTCGTCCAGGGCGAAGGTCTGGAAATCTAAAAATGGCATAACAGATAATCATAACATTTTATATCCCCTTCAGCATGGATTTCGCAGAGGTCGATCCTGCGAAACACAACTACTAGAATTTATAGACGATGTCTCACTAAACATGGAAAACGGTAAACAAACAGATATTTTGGTCATGGATTTTTCTAAAGCATTCGATAAGGTTTCACATTCTTTTTTAACTAATAAGCTTCATCATTACGGGATACAAGGGGAATTAAATTACTGGATACAAAATGTTCTTAGCAATCGCAAACAGGCAGTAGTTCTAGAGGGGGAAAATCTGAGTATGTTGCAGTTGAGTCAGGGGTTCCACAGGGGTCAGTTCTTGGACCAAGTCTCTTCTTGTACTATATAAATGACATTCCAACTGGTCTAACATCTACAGTACGTTTATTTGCAGACGACACAATAGTTTATTTGGCAATAAAATCAAACTCCGATGCATTAACATTACAAAAAGATCTAGACAAACTGGCATCGTGGGAAACTACTTGGAAAATGGCATTCCACCCAGATAAGTGTAATGTAATTTCAGTCACCAGAAATAAAAAACCAATCACATTTAATTACACATTACACAATCATTCATTAGAACATGTAACAACAGCAAAATATCTGGGGGTCACCATCAGTTCCAACCTTAAATGGGATGTGCATATTAACAACATATGCAAGAAAGCTAATAGCACACTAGGCTTTCTAAGGAGGAACCTGAACATAAGTTCAACATCCATTAAAGAGCAAGCATATAAGTCCCTAGTAAGACCATCACTAGAGTATGCTTGCTCTGTTTGGGACCCATACTTACAACAAGACATAGATAGCATTGAAAAAGTTCAAAGGAGGGCTGCACGTTTTGTTACCAACAAATACAGAAACACCTCAAGCGTTGGTAACATGTTACAACATCTTGAATGGCGCAGAC
Source organism: Mytilus edulis (assembly GCF_963676685.1). Classification (NCBI taxonomy): domain Eukaryota; kingdom Metazoa; phylum Mollusca; class Bivalvia; order Mytilida; family Mytilidae; genus Mytilus; species Mytilus edulis. Next base: position 65,140,544 of record NC_092344.1, on the reverse strand, counting down.
TCTCTGACAGAAGAAAAGACTCCAGATTGGTAATGCTTTACAAAATTGAACACGAAAAGGTTGCAATCCCTAAAAATAATAAATTAATTCCTCAAAAAAGACAAACAAGACATTCTAATTCGAACAGCTTCCAAATTCCATCCTGCAAAACACAGTACAGAAAAGAATCATATTTTCCAAGAACTATTACCGACTGGAACAAACTACCAGATAACATTGTAAATTGCACTTCAGTAGACTCTTTCAAATCTTCAATCTCAAAGCATCAATATTAATTACAACATCTTACTTTATTATACAAAACATTTTATATTTTTTAATTTTTCATGTTTTTTTTCTTAAAACTTGTACATTCTTTCAATCTATGTCTTGTTGTAAGTTTCCTCCTGTGACATAATCTTCAATTTGTTGAAGGCGGTCACTATATGGTAGAAGTAGAAGTAGAAGGCATGCATTGGAAAATGAGGGATTATTGGATAGGAGCAGAAATTTTGCCTTTCAGTAGACCAATTACGAACTCCTCAAAGAGTTGCATTCTCTCTACAACTAGGCATAGGATTTTATGTCCCCATTCTGACCAGACGTGACTGTGTATTTGTACATCCTGCACAGCCAAACGGACGACTGGCCAACATTGGCAAGTCGGGTGAAGACAAAGTGGAAAGCTAGTTGAAAATTAACAACAACTAATTAAAAACTCATGTGTCTAGGTTGTTGATAGAAGTGAAATGATCTGAACCAAAGTTCTAGTTTATAGTTTCTATAAAAGGTAAAATCGTAAAAACATTTAATTCTATCCAATATTCCATACACTAAGGACGAGAGACCAGTGTACACATGACATTCGATAATTAAAGAGTTTTGACAACTTCACCGGCTTTCATCTACAGATAATGTTGTTTATTAATTTTTTAATAAAAAAAAATATTTGTGAAAAAAATATGTGTAGGCACGTGCCTAAAGTGCCTAACGGCAGCTACGCCCCTGAAATCCTTACGTTCACAGTTTTTTACCAAAACGATGGACCCGGAAAAGGGATATTTTTGGCTTTTTGTTGCAATGGCAACGGGTTTGTTTTAACCCAAAAATTAAAGAATCTTGTTTTTAGGAACTTTTTTATGAATTTTTTAATTAAAATTTATTATAATTAATGAATGGACCACAATTATTTATACATGTTTTATTCAGTTTTATTCTTTTATAGTCACTCGCATACATTATTATTTCAGAAGAATTCACATAAAATTTTCCCTAAAAATCGTAAAAAATCGGAATTTTGAGCTTTTCACCTGAATAAAACAGGACGGGCGATGTTCGATTTTTTTTCATTAAATGATTGGGTTCTCCTCCTTGAACAGAATTATGTATCATATTGGTATAATATCACTAAGAAAAAAATCCAGGTTTCATGCAAACCTTACCTTAACATATCAAACATCCATTTTTGATATATCAAATTAATAAATTGTTATATCAAATAATTATAATCTGTTAAATCAAATTGGTAATTTGTATATCAAATTGGTAATTTGTTATATCAAATTAATAATTTGTTATATCAGAGACTTATAATACAATTGTATTATATGTCTATGGTTATATCAAATTAATAATTTGTTTTATCATATACTTAGATTAAATAACATATGATTTTTACTGTATGATAATAGCATTAAATTAACGTAAATTCCATATTTTTCGAATTGGTGCTTAGCGGGCTGATATGAAAAGTTTCTCACATGCTTCGATTGTTATCACATGCCTTTCCGTAACGTTATCACAAAACAAACAAACAAACAAACAAATTATTAAATAAATGCATTCTTTATAAGTTTCAAACATAATTTAGAAAGTTACTTTGAAAAGGTTGACTTTTCCAATCAGACTGTGTTCATTATGTATATTGTTGTTTTTTTTTTGGTTTGTCGAGTCGTCCATATTAAACATGTTTTCTCCTCTGTTGAGGCATATGCAGTGGGATTTCCAGTGACACTAGAACAATAGAAAAATCACTCTTCTTATGAAAGAGATAGAAAAGGTAGAAAAAAGGAGAGACAATTTACGCAGAAAAACCGATATGCATAGGGATGAATATCTCTTAAAACACAAAACCATTATATAACTTTTATACAACCACTATAAATAAAGTATATGCTAAAGCTAAATTTGTTAATATATGAATTTTTAATTGCCAAACATGATGTTAATTGAACAATCTATTGTTCAACATAGAGGTGTGTAAAAAAACTGCCAGATTTGACTGCATATTTTTCTTTTTTTTTGAAAAAAATATATATCAAACCTTAATAATGCAGCTTTCTGAGTATCCAATTTTTAACGTGTTCCGAAATGTAGTTTCGTCACAAGAATTTTTCAAAGTTGGGTCATTTTGTCTATATGAATGTCGGTAAATTCGTATGATCGAGCGCACCGACAAGTGTATCGTTGGGACAACTCGATATAATGTAATCAATATACGTGACAAATAACCTAATGTGAAGTTTATTAAAATCATCATAACATAATTGAACAACACATTATATTTGAAAAACATGAGTCCTATAATATAAGACTTTAAAGGTTCATATCATTTACATTCAACGTTTTTATTGGATTTTTTTTTACTACAATGTAACCTCGAGGTTAAACGTTGGTAGTAAAAAAAATCCCAGAAAAATGTTGATTGATATTGTAAATGATACGAACCTTCGAATTCTTATAATATCGGAATAGAAAATATGTGATCCGAATTAACCATGCACGTGTATTGAAGAAGACTTTGCACTTTTATGAAGTACAGGGGGTAAGGTGTTTTTCTTAAACAACATTATGATCCCAAATTTGAGGAATTTTGTTGGCAATACTTATAAAGAAACACTACATATAGGAAAGTATATGTTAAATTTCAATGTATTATTATTATGAAAAAACCTTCCCCCTCCCCCGATTTAGCATGTAATGGTTGAAACCTAAGGTGATTCGCACTAACTGCCTAAAAGGGGGCCCGCTTCAGTCTTGCGTCAGTGATTTAGTATATACTAGTAATAAACAAAACATTGTCTCATACTGAAAGGGGCGGCCGAGCAACCTGCACAGCCAAGCCTTTTATAGCTGACTATGCGGTATGGGCTTTGCTCATTGATGAAGGCCGTACGGTGACCTATAGTTGTTAATGTCTGTGTCATTTTTGTCTTTTGTGGATTATCATAGTTGTCTCATTGGCATGTATGGTAGAAAGATTTGATATCGAATGTACTGGGTCCGACGTCCGTGAACTTTTCAATCTTTGAACTTCTATTTGGGAATCACGTAAAAGGATCAATATATGAATCTGTTATTTTTCTCAATTGTTGAAGCATATGATAAAAAGATCATAACATGTCATTTTTCATATCGCATGTATTATCAGCCCTCGGTCAATATCAGCCCTCGAGCCATGCGGCTCTTGGGCTGATATTGAACCTAGGGCTGCTAATACATGCGATATGAAAAATGTCATGTAATAATCTGATAATATCAAATTAATAATTCGTTATATTATTTATTCGTATATTTTAACAAGTTTGATTCGCTTAGGGATAGTTACATGTTAAACTATATTTTCGAAAATACAGAGAAAACGGCGGATAGCAAAAAGCATATTGCACAGCAAAAAGCATAATTACGAATTTGATGAGACTGTCATCAAAGTGAGAGGGTTAGCGCTATAAAACCAGGTTTAATCCACCATTTTCTACATTAAATTTTAAAATGCCTGTACCAAGTCAGAAATATGACAGTTCTTGTACATTCGTTTTTTGATGCGTTTTGTTATTTAATTTTGCCATGTGATTATGGACTTTTCGAATTGATTTTCCTCTAAGTTCTACTTTTTGCACAGTTATTTTTAGAATATCTAAAAGACCGATATAATTTGTGACGTCATGTAATGAATTTCAGGATATCGTTTTAAAAACGTTTTGAAACAAAGATATCTGTGATCGATTATTCGACGAAAAAAATCTTCAAATACATAAGATGCCAAACAAACAAAAACAAGTAAATGAAATAACAACTAATATGTTGTTATTGTCGAGGAGACAATATGATATACATGAAATTCAAACAAAATCAAATGACGATGTTGATACAAATATGGTCTGAAATTAATAATATAACAAATATTAGCCTTTGTATGAGGTCAATACAGGATATATCGACCAAAAGACGTATATCGACCTCGGACTTCGTCCTCAGTCAATATACTTCTTTCAGGTCAATATATTCTTGTATCGATCTCATATCATACAGACTATATTTGTATAATATCAAATTGATAATGTGTTATATCATATTAATAATTTATTATATCAAATTGTAAAAAAAGTAAATTAGCATGCTCTAAAAGGCTTTCGTAGTATCCTGCTATATGTGATTATTCTGGCTTATTTCGCATTTTAAAGTCGGCACCATCAACTGAAAAAACACTTTTACTCTTTTTCTGTAGACGACATTTTCTCGTAGTTGCGAAATATATATATTTTTTTTGCATTTTCATATATCCAGATAAAATATCTTGATACATTTGATTTATCAGAAACTGCCCAAATGGAAATTCAAGTTGAAGTTTTGTATTTTAGTAAAATAATTTAAACTATCTTTTAATTTTTCGCTTATATATGTATTACAATGAATAATTCTTATTTTTTCGTCTTATTTCGAATTACAACTGCGACACTACATGTACTTTCATCCTAAGAAATATGTTTTAATCGCTTCTACTATGTATGTATAAGTTTTCTTCAGTTAATATATTTGGTGTACTTAAATAATGTTATAAATTTTGGTTTATACTGTTACACAGTAAATCAAAGAGCCTCCTCGTGGGATAGTGATTATGTGATTACTTTGCCATTTTTGTAGTTTTTATTTGATTACCAGACAAATATTTCATGACTATTTGATTATTTCATCAAAACTTTCTACATGTTTCATATTTTAATCGAGCACAGATGAGCATAAATCTTTCATAAAGCTGTTCACGACGTTTTTAAAAATGATATTTTAATGAATTACACGTGTATCTCTTCTTCTCCAGTATTTTGTTGACTCAGAAGCCGTTTATTATCTAAATTAATTCAATTTAGAATCATGATGCTGGCAAAATGTAATGTATAATCCTGCAGATTCCCCAAAAATAAGCTTCTTATAAAATTTTGTTTTGCTTATTTTTTATATAAAACTCAAGGTATATCAAATATTAATATATTATAGCGGTATTATCTCCATGATATAATGTTCTAAGAATCTCCATAATTTAATTATAGCTGCTTAATGTGAAACATTCTTTGCGGTTACAAAATGTAAGAAGTGATTTATCTCTAAAAATATCCATCAAATCTTCTGTCTCAACTTCTTTCCAGGATTTTCAAATGCATTGATGCTCGCTCGCGTGCTCGGAAGGAAAATAATGTGTCTGGGTAGTGAAACATGTCGTCCGTGGTCTCTCACTAACTTCACTGGGGTAAAGCTGTTGACCGCAACTGCATTTACGGTCATCCCAAGATGTCGGATGAAAAATTAGGTCAGTTTCTGTATTGTATGTTAAAGTGTTTCTATATCATTTTCTTTACAAATCATACATTGAAACGATGTAAAATAAAAGAATCACTCGGAAATCACGAATTACTTCTGCGAAATGTGCATGAAACGGGAAATCCGATTTAAAAAAATCGCCAAGATGACCGTAAATCACAATCGAGATGACCGTAACAGAATCAGCGATTCATAACAAGGGTGACCGTAACTGCTTTTAAGTTGACCGTATATAATTTGTAAATGATGACCGTAACTTTTAAAGGATGACCCTCAATTCTAAGAAATATCCGTATTTATTTAACTATCTTTTTGTATCAAATGATTAATCGTGTTGGTATACACATATTAATATGAGAGTTTTATCCTATAGGTAGAAGAAAATAAGACGTGCTTCAAATGCAAAGATTACTTTATCTTTTTTTACAGTAGAGGGTTTAATTTTTAAAATGAATTTGCCAAAAGACATGCAAATGAACAGGAATGGAAAACATGCTACAAAAGCGCGATAAAATGACACCTTACAAGCATAATGAAAAAAATGCGGTGCACAGCCTTCAACTGCTCGACAAAGATTTTTTTTGTTTCTGGGATTCCTTTTAATGACATATAATAAATACACATTTTTAAAAATGCCAAAAAATTGCATGTACACCCATTGATATTATATCGTCTTTCATTTTGTCGTGCAAATAACAGAAATATTTTGAAAATATCATTCGAATAAACTAGTGAAGCTCCAGCAAAGTAGATCCTTAAAATAGTATTGTACGAAAAGCGTATCACAAGGCGGAACGTTGTCAATTTGTATATATACAGAAATGTTATTCATACAGTCAGGATTCTACTTCTTCAAAATTATCTCCCCATTACGCCAGGTCATGCTCACAATCGTAGAAATGGAAGCCATTGTAGGGATGACGCTCTGCCAATTTTGCTCTTGAAAACTGATAAATTTATCCACATAGCACCATTACGATCGATCGTTATATGTCAGTTATATTTTAAAAGACAAATGTATCTACTAGCTTATGAGCATTAGTTAATGATCTTGTCTGCATTGATTCAACTTAAAAATATTGTCTGTTCAGATGTCAGATGGAATTTTTGAAAATTCTTAAGCATTTAAAAAAATTCTAATTAAATATTTCGTGGAAGGGCAGACTAAACATTTTCAGTGGTTGAAGATTATAAACCCTTTAGTTATCACACACAAAAAAATCATATTTTTTCGAAGATATCCATTTTCATCATCCAAATTAAAAGACTGTCGTAAAGTACTTTTAGAAAAAATAGCTATTCGAACACACCTACTCTGTTTTTTTTGATTCATTAGATAGGTATCTCACTTGACCCATATATTTCATCTTTTCGTACTGTCATTTTTTTACGTTAAAGTCAACCTGTAGCTTTGATATATAATAATGATAGAATCTGAAGCGAGATGCTATATAAAATACTCTTGCTTTGTACGTTTTAAAGACAAAATATACACCCCAAACATGCCCTTACATAAAAAGGTGCACTCGATTTTTCTCTTTTCGATACAATCGTTACCTGTTTTGGGATATTTTTTCTTGATTCACATAATGGAAGGGCAGACACGAAAATTTCTCAACTAAAAGATTGATATGTTCTCCGTCCGTGATAAACAAAAATCGGAGGTTATGCATTTTCTACATCCAACTTATAGATACTATATATAAAAAAGAAGATGTGGTATTATTGCCAATGAGACAACTATCCAGAAAAGACCAAAATGACACAAACATTAACAACTATAGGTAACCGTAAGGCCTTCAACAATGAGCAAAGCCCATACCGCATAGTCAGCTATTAAGGCCCCGATAAGAACCATGTCGTCGACTTGATATCTTATTGTTTTGCATTACTATGTAATAGATACATTGAAAACTTATGCAAATGGTGTTTTTAAAATAAGAAAATTGTCGTTTTATTTGTTTCTATTAACTTTTTAAAATTTTGTTACTATATCAAACATTACAGTTAACATTTATCGCTTTCTCGATAAACACAGAGCTTCGATTCTTTTGTTCTATTTCAAAAGTGTTTCCGCCTGCATATATCAAGACAAATTAAGATTTTAATCTGGTTCCTCTGGAACCATACACATGGGCTCGATTACCAAATATTCGTATGTATTATTAATGTTTTTAATGCTCCATTTATTGGCATTATGTTTTTCTGGTCTGTGCGTACGTTCGTCCGTTCGTCTGTTTGTTTGTCCGTTTGTCCAGCTTCAAGTTAAATAAAATTGAAACTTAGTACACATTTTCCCTGTGGTATGATCTTTTTTAATTCTAATGCCAAATTACAGTTTTATCCCATTTTCATAGTCCACTAAACATAGAAAATGATAGTGTAGATGAGGCATCCGTGTACTAGGGACACATTCATGTTTCTTCAAATTTTCGTCGTGTCGCTGTCAATTTGTGTTAAAATTTTAACGTCGATATCAATAAATATTTCATTGTTTACGAGAAATATGCAATTTACTATCATTGTTATAAATCCTAAGTATGGCAATTATATTATAGTTTAAAAAAAGAATTTTATGAAACATATTTATATCCGCTAACCGAGCCCCTATTGAGATCGACAAACTCAACAAAAAAGCTTTGAATACAATACGAATATTTCTTAGAATTGATGGTCATCCTATAAAAGTTACGGTCGTCCTATATAAATTACAGTCAGTCTTTACAAATTACGGTCATCCTTTACAAGTTACGGTCAGCTTTTTACCAATCACGGTCATCCTTGTTTTATGTTACGGTCATCTTGAAAATATTTTGATTATGATTTACGGTCATCTTAACGATTTTTTCAAATCGAATTTCCCGTTTCATGCACATTTCTCGGAAGTAATTAGTGATTTTCGAGTGATTCTTTTATAAATTTACATCGTTTCAATGTATGATTTGTAAAGAAAATGATATAGAAACACTTTAACAGACAATACAGAAACTGACCTAATTTTTCATCCGACATCTTGGGATGACCGTGAATGCAGTTACGGTCATCAGCTTTACCCCAGTGAACTTGTGAAGAAGCAAGTAAAAAATCAGGCTCAACGTGTTTGTCAAGTGCAAAGCATGCAGGATTCAAAATTCTAATGATGATTTAAATACCATGTCCTCATCCTGATTGTGCATTTAACTTGTCATTAGATGTTAAGCAGCCATCCATTCTCATCCTCATCATCTTTTCCTGTGTTGATGATCATGTTTAGTTTTAGTTAAGGTGCATGGTACCAAACACTTTTTCTAAAATTGATTGGGCTCGTATAATTTTAATAAAAAAATTGACAAAATATTTTCTTTTGACAATAATATATAAAAAAAAATCAAAACACTAGAACCATAAACTTTATCGGTAAAATGTTCATTAGATATATATAATAGCAGTTGAAAAACACTACTTTTGATCTTTTAGAAGTTTAGTATTTCCGTTAACCTAGAACGTCATCAATACGTTCGGTTGATTTTAACAGAGTTATTTCCCTGTAGTGTTACATGTAGGGACTACCTTAAAGAACATAAATTGTCACAGTAATTGACATCTGAGTTTCAGATAAAAAGTGTTTTTTTTGAGAAGTTTAAAATTAATTATAGTATATAAATTATTGACGGACTTTGACAAATTCTTAATTTCAAATAAGGTTTTCTTAGCTCTTTTTTTTAACAAATATTTGGACTATTTGGTTCAATGTGAAAGATTTCGATATACGTTTGACAGTTATACTTTAGCTGGGTATTCGACTCGTGTACATTTTTAACATGTTTTAATATGTTAATTTTATTCTAAAAAAAAAAAAAAAAAAAAAAAATCTAATTTTGTTGAAATCGATTTAAAAGATCCGATTTTGTCTTTTTAAATTTTCTTTATTACACATGTATAAATGATAAGTATTTATGCTTCAGTTTGGCTCACTTTTTAAATTGCTTTATTTCTATTTCATAAGCAGATATGTCTTCTTCCTTTTTTCTGTTATTTACAGTTCTTCTATATTTTACAAGCTATTATATATTGTGTAAACTGTCTGTTAACATTTTCACTGCCTCTTTAACACCAATTTTGTGACTGTATAAAGTGGAGGATTTCAACTCGAATACTATGAGTAGCAACATCTTTAGTTATTTATTCTCTTGATGTTTAGAATATGATCTTATATTGGTTCCCGATAACACAAAAACACAGTAATAATTACATTGTAAAGAGAGATAACTCTATTCAACTCTTAGATCTAGTAGCGATAATTTTAAGCAGCTTAGTTGTTTAATGGTTATATGAAATTATCCACATAACTTTAGATATTCGTACTGCAGTACATATCTTCTAAGCCTCAGAACTGTAAAGTATGGTAAAAATTCCCTTAGATATGAGGTTACAAGACTTTGGAACTAACTGACAATAAAATAAAGCCATAAATATGTCCTCAATTGACCAGTTTCACTGTGTAGCATCACCATCGGGATATAGGTATATTCTAAGCGGTTAAAAAATCAAATGTGAAGTCAGGTAAGGTCAAATTCTTCTTATTTTCATTATAGTCTACGTTTTGATGGCAAGTAAAGTTTTGTGATAGTGATTCCAATTATTGTAGCTACTATTTATGGCTAATTTGATCCTTAATTGGTTGTCTCTCTCTTCAAAAGTCGTCAGAATCGGATATGGTGGTACCTGTCCAACGAAGCATCGAGTTTAAACTTGATGAAAAACAATTATGCTTCAACAACTAGTATTCATTTGACGTTTTCGTAGAACAAAGGTATATCACATTGAACAACTGTATTTTGAAATAAACTATTTTTTACACAGATAAACTGTACGGCGAATTGTTGTTTACTGAACGGGGATTAGAAAAGGTAGTTTTTGCCCTCATTGTTTTTTTGCTTCGGGGTACCTTTATCTGGTGGTGATGCTATATAGCGATTTGATATCTTGCGTATCTATGTGGTTTGTTGAAAAAATAACATATATGTAAATACATGCACCAAACTTTGTTAACCCATGGTTGAATTACATTCCTGCTTTTTTGGCTATATCCGTTTCAGTTTTGCTACCAGCTTTAGGCTATATATTTTGCTGTATGCTTATGATAGTAAGTTCTGTTTATGTTATGATTTTTTTTTGTTAAAACCCCAATTCTTTGTTTCAACTTATTATTTATGGGACATTTTAAAGTGTTTTTGATCCATATTTTGTTTTATTTTAATTTGAGGCATATGTGCGCTTAGAATGAAATTCAAAACAGTGTGGCTGTGGCCATTGATTGACACATTAAATTCATCCATTGACTGGGACAATTTACGTGAACGTTTGTATGTAACGACCAATGCTCACTGTGTACTTTTTAAAGACACTTAAACTATGGGGTCACCAAAGGTTCTCAACACCTCAATAAAGTAATTCGAAACCAGTTGCTTCGCAGGGCGCAGCATTATACGACCGCAGATGTAGAACCCTGAACAGATGGGACAAGTATGGACACAACTTTTAAGTTTGATACAGCTTTAAATGTGGATTGTGATTAAATAGTTGACACAACATAGGTTTATGTCACATTATGATTTTGGACCCTTTGGACCTTAATGTAGACCAATTTGAAAACTGGACCAAAAATTAAAAATCTACATACACAGTTAGATTTGGAATATCCAAGAACCCCATTTATTCAATTTTTGATGAAATCAAACAAAGTTTAATTTTCGACCCCGATTTGGACCAACTTGAAAACTGGGCCAATAATTAAAAATCTAAGTACATTTTTAGATTCAGCATATCAAAGAACCCCAAGGATTCAATTTTTGTCAAAATCAAACAAAGTTTAATTTTGGACCCTTTGGGCCCCAAATTCCTAAACTGTTGGGACCAAAACTCCCGAAATCAATACCAACCTTCCTTTTATGGTCATAAACCTTGTGTTTAAATTTCATAGATTTCTATTCACTTATACTAAAGTTATAATGTACTGATTTCAATTCAAATTTCTAATGAAGTTTGCAACAATAACTGCACATTTAAATACATCATACAATATTAAAATGTTATAAAAAGTGCTTGTTATCACTGAATGGTAAAGATTGTTTTAATTTATCAGTTGGTAGTAAAAATGAAAATACATTGTATATTGTATAAAACAATGATTAAGGTTGATTCAACTACTATTCTATACAAAGAAAGATAACTCCAATTGAAAAAAAAATTGCTATTGCACAATATTGTGCAATTAGATATTTCTTGCTGTTGTGCAATACAGTGCAATTGAAAATTTCTTGCTATTCCACAATACTTAATGTGATAATTTTGAATCCTGATTTGGACCAACTTGAAAACTGGGCCCATAATCAAAAATCAAAGTACATGTTTAGATAAAGCATATCAAAGAAGCCCAAGAATTTAATTTTTGTTAAAATCAAACTAAGTTTAATTTTGGACCCTTTGGACTTTAATGTAGACCAATTTGAAAACAGGACCAAAAATGAAGAATCTACATACACAGTTAGATTTGGCATATCAAAGAACCCCATTTATTCATTTTTTGATGAAATCAAACAAAGTTTAATTTTGGACCCCGATTTGGACCAACTTGAAAACTGGGCCAACATTCAAAAATCTAAGTACATTTTTAAATTCAGCATATCAAAGAACCCAACCGATTCAATTTTTGTCAAAATCAAACTAAGTTTTATTTTGGACCCTTTGGACCTTAATGTAGACCAATTTGAAAACGGGACCAAAAATTAAGTATCTACATACACAGTTAGATTCGGCATATCAAAGAATTTCAATTATTCAATTTTTGATGAAATCAAACAAAGTTTAATTTTGGACCCTTTGGGCCCCTTATTCCTAAACTGTTGGGACCAAAACTCCCAAAATCTATACCAACCTTCTCTATATGGTCATAAACCTTGTGTTTAAATTTCATAGATTTCTATTTACTTATACTAAAGTTATGGTGCGAAAACCAAGAAAAATGCTTATTTGGGTCCCTTTTTGGCCCCTAATTCCTAAACTGTTGGGACCTAAACTCCCAAAATCAATACCAACCTTCCTTTTGTGGTCATAAACATTGTGTTTAAATTTCATTGATTTCTATTCACTTACACTAAAGTAATTGTGCAAAAACCAAGAATAATGCTTATTTGGGCCCTTTTTTTGGCCCCTAATTCCTAAACTGTTGAAATCAAAACTCCCAAAATCAATACCAATCTTTCTTTTGTGGTCATAAACCTTGTGTCAAAATTTCATAGATTTCTATTAACTTAAACTAAAGTTATAGTGTGAAAACCAAGAAATGCTTATTTGGGCCCTTTTTGGCCCTTAATTCCTAAAATGTTGGGACCAAAACTCCCAAAATCAATCCCAACCTTCCTTTTGTGGTCATAAACCTTGTGTTTAAATTTCATAGATTTCAATTCACTTTTACTAAAGTTAGAGTGCGAAAACTAAAAGTATTCGGACGACGACGACGACGACGACGACGCCGACGCCGACGTGATAGCAATATACGACGAAAATTTTTTCAAAATTTGCGGTCGTATAAAAATTAATCAGAAATAACACGATGTTTTGATTTATATCAATTATATAAATCAAAACATAAAGGTTATTCCTGATTATTTTTTCGAATTATTTTATAATTAAAGGCGTTAAGAAACCTTAAAGTTTGGTGACCCCACAGTTTAAATGTCTATCGTAGGTACGTCGTGAACAGTGGTCGTTACAGACAAACGTTCACGTAAATTGTCCCAGTCAATGAATGAATTTTATGTGTCAATCAATGGCCACAGCCACACTGTTTTGAATTTCATTCTATTTCTGCAAATTTTATTCGATAATCAAGTGTGCTAATTTTTATGATTGTGTGTGCTCGTTTCAGCTGAATCTGTGATTATTGTTATATTTTCAAATTTGTATATATTATGGTATATACTAGTAGTCAGTTGTGAGAGCTTTCTTGGCCTCATGTGTATTGGTAACTATAAAGGTATACAAGTCCTCGATTCTCAATAGATATATTTACTGTCTGGGATACTTGGGGTCACAGATAAGAAAACATAGCTTGTTAGTATAACGAAGTATAACTATATATATAAGCAGCGAGATGTATGTCAAGAAATAGACCTGAAGTTCTAAAACATGTTTTTCCCCCGATGTTTACTTGTGCGGGAATCCCTGATCTTGAAAGAAATACCATATAATTTGTTTTAAGATTTTGTTTGTCAATTTTTAATCTGTTTAAATACGAAAATAAATATTCTGTCAAATAGAGAAGACGGTCCGAGACCACAATTATTTCGTAGTGCATTTCTTTTAGAACATAAATGAAAATAAAAAATAATCCCACCTGCGCTTTCTCAAAGAAACTCTTACAGTGTGTTGTACTACTTTTGGGACAAATTATATCAAAATTATAGAAAACTTCATCGTCTCTAACTCAAAATATGGACAATTTTATGATTAGGGCGTCTTGAAATCTTTTGACAGCTTCCGAAGTGCTAACTTTAAACCTTTTTCAGCTGGACCAAATCACTACTTTCTTTTAAAATTCTGGACCCAAATTTTTTTACAGTGTAATTTCACCCCCTACTTGCAATTTGAGGCATTAAACATAGTGAAATAAATTTGGAAGGGGTATAAAAATTAATGGCAAGTAACCCACTGTCAACACTAGGGACTATATTTGTTTCGTAAATTATGAAAAAAATAAATCAAAAGGCAGTTTTCTTTGAAATTTTACTGTCCAAAAGTCGTTCAATCAGCCATGCATGATCGTTGCTATTTCTTAACCATGAAGAAGCTTGTCCATGTTTAAGTTTCGTAAAACCGTTTAAAAAGGTATTGGAGTTCAAAGAACTTATAACTGTAGACTACCTGCTAGCTGACTGCAAAAAGCCCTCCAATCTTTCTCCATTACGTAGTAACCGATCCAGAAAAAAATGCTTATTGATCATGAAATATGTTCCAGCTGTTTAGTTCAAGGTTCCAGTCACGAATCACCGAGTTTCTGATCAAGTATCGTAAAATTTCATGAAGTTTTGAAAAAGTTATTGATTTCAAAAATTTTAACCACAGACTGTACCTAAATGTTAACTGCAAAACGCTTAGTCAATTTCTCACTAAAATACGGAAAAATAAATTAAAAAATATGTTTTCAAATTTCAAAGTTTGCGTTGGATGTTCTCTTGATCATTAAGAAGCTTTTGTCAAATTTTCGTAAGATTACATTTAGGTTTGACAAAGTTATAGGCATGTGTTTTGTACAACCAGAGACTGAACATAATGTTTACAGTGCTGACGGAATCTAGGATCGCTATGTCTCGTCTGATCGATTTTCGTTGCAAGCGAGACAATTAAAGTTATACAGTGGCTATTTTGCCGGCTCTGATTAAAATATCTTAATTTTAGCCGGCAAAATAGCATATTAGTATAGCAATGGGTGTTTTGCCGGTGCCGGCAATATAGTGAATTTGTTATTTTGCCGGTTCTTTGTTAAAAGTCCATTTTTATATACTTTTGAACTGAAAAGTACTACGAAAATGTGCAATGGCAACTGCAAAGAATCAAATTATAATTACTCATATAGTAAAATAAGATTACAGCAACAATATCTGAGATACACATAATCGTTTATAAACATTTATCAGTCCAAGTGAAACAAGGAATTTGTAAAGACATAAAAATAAAAATATTTAGCATCCATTTGTAGCAATGAAAGAATATCAGAAACATGTAGTTGCAATTACTTCAAATTTAATCTCTCACAGTCTAATATTGCATTGGAATAAAAATCTCAGATTTTTAAACTGTGTGGTGTAAAAAAATAAAATTGCATATAAATTTGATAAAACATTACATAATCTAACAAAACCTATCACATAGCTCAAAACCAACAAGAATGTGTCCCCAGTACACGAATGCCCCACTCGCACTATCATTTTCTATGTTCAGTGGACCTTGAAATTGGGGTAAACCCTCTTATTTGGCATTAAAATTAAAAAGATCATATCATAGGGAACATGTATACTAAAAAATATATATATAAGTTTGAAGTGGATTGGACTTCAACTTCATCATCAACTACCTGGACCAAAAACTTTAACCTGAAGCGGGACAGACGGACGGACGAACGGATGCACAGACCAGAAAACATAATGCCCCTCTACTATCGTAGGTGGGGCATAAAAATATTTAATTACATTTGCTTTGATATAGTAGTCAGTTCTTTGAATTGCATATTTGTGAACACAATCTTTTTTACAGGCAAAAATGGCTTTCGCTTACCTTGTGCTTAGATATTTT